>NW_024062210.1:1350000-1592963 GCF_006381635.1 Hibiscus syriacus
GTGTTTTTGGTAACATTCCATTTTGCAGTCTCTGTCTGGTGAAATAACTTGTGTATGTCTCCGATTGATATTCTTATGTCTATTTCATTTAAATATCTGTTATTCATCTTTAAATCAGTTCACGTTTATGATCCAATCTTTTGGTCGAAGATGGGCATAAAGTCGGGACATCGACAGAATATTTTCCTCGGGTCGAAGTTTTGTCACAAAAGTAGTCTATGCAAACTCTTAGTTTTCATAATGGGTGAGGTGCTCTTATTTTATGAACTGTGCAGACTTATCTGTGAACTCACTGACTCAATCCGGGATCAATGATGATGCTGTTGATATCCCAAGTCTGTGAACTTGTCTAAAAGGCTATTGACAGAGCCGATGACATCAATTATATCTGTCCTAGAAAAAGGGAGGGAATAGATGAAAGATTGGGATTTGGTTAGACTGAGGGAATAGATGAAAGATTGGGATTTGGTTAGACTAACTTTTCTTTAATTTGCTTTTGATATATTGGAATATAATGGGTGGGTTGGTCAGGGATTCAGGCAAGGCTGACTGGGGATGGTCTAATTGGCACAAAGACCGTCGGGCCTGGATGCCTCGTCGACCCTTTTGCCCCTTTAGTTTAAATCAAAGTTTTATAAAGCATACACTTTTAGACCAACCTCGATAATCTATATAAAAACCCCTATTTTACTCCTTTTTCTTTCAATTTTTTAAATACATTTGGAGTGGTTACAAGTAATATCTATTCTGTTTTTAATATTTTTTTAGTTATTAGCAACGTACACACATTCTATAGACGTAATTACTCGAACCCAAATTATTTAGAGAAATAATATTTTCTAAAAAATACTAATAGTAAGTAATAATTTTTTTGGGTTATTTTTTATTTATGGTGGGCAGAGAGTTCAAATTAATCGAATTTATTAATGCTATGATGATGTGAAATGCTATGAGCAGCCACCAATATTAACCCCACATCTCATCTCATCACAAGAACAAAACTTCCCTAAAGTGCGACAATTAATGCTTTAGAATGTTCCAAGTTGCATGTGACATTTTGCATATTTTAATAAAAGCAAACTAATACATATAATCCTACATGGATAAACGAGAAGCATTTGAACAACTCAAGGGACAAAAGACAAGTTTTTTATTTTTGAACTGGCTCTTCTTTTACATATAATATACACTTTCACTTTAAATTCTCATTCTTTCAATGGAATTAGCTTTGGCTTGCTACTGTTGCAAAGCAATCCAGCAGTTCTGAGTGGTCCATATTCATGGCTTCTGCCTTGACCGGTCATCCCCATTAAAGAAAAACAAACAACGCCCTTTTCTTAATATCAAAGAAATGTCTTTATTTTTGTAATACCCCTTTGTTTAATTTGCAGCAATCATCAGGTTTGTTAGTTTTAGTAACACGTGTCATATTTTATTCATTATTTCTCGTATCCAACATAAATTCATAACCGTAACAGTAATTTGATCTCAAACATTCTAAAAGCTTGCCAGACAGGACTAGGTGGGTCTAGAGTCAAATGTCGACATAGGAACTGGCCGGATGATGTGGCAGACAGAACATAGTGGCAACAAATGAGAGAGAGAAGGAAGCTTAAAGAAAAAGATACTTGGCTTGTTAAGGGTATTATTCCAATTTCCATAAACCTTTATTCATCCATGTCAGATTCTTCTATACAGCAGCCTTAATTTGCTTAGATTATTGCAGACTTATGATTTTTAGTGAATCCCAAAACGCCCTCTTTTAATGTTGGGTCCCTCCATTGCTTTAATATGCCCTTTAAAGTCCTTTCCAAATCCAACAGGGCACATAAATAACTGGCTCATGTCTACGGCAATGGAACATAACCAAAGTGACATTACACAAAAACAAACATATAATAGGCTTTGTGTTTGCTTCTTATTTGTTTTGAGTTGAGTTTAGTGAAGAGAAGCAGAAAAATGGTTTGCAGTGCTCAAAGAGTGCTTATATTTCTTATGATTTTCGGGTTATTAGCAGTTCAATCAGTTGAAGTTTCCGGTTTGAGAAATATGTACCTTGTTGGCTTCAGACATGATCAACGTGTTCTCAAGGCTGTTGATACAAAGGGAATGGATACAGAGAAGAAACCGGCTTTCGTAAACAACGGATTCGATCCAAATCGGTCGAGCAAACGAAGAGTTCGAAGAGGATCGGATCCCATCCACAACAGGTCTTGAAAACCTTGATTGACAAAAAAGTTTCAAGTGGTTTAGTTTCTTCAACAAGGAATATCAATGACCTCAAAGTAAGTTTCAACAGTGATTCAGAGCAGACAAAACTTGCGGCTGGTAAAAAACTGTATCTGGTTTCTCATCAAGAAACCTTTTTTGATTCTTGGGGTTGGTTCATTGGTTTTCTCCTTCGTTTTTCAAATTTTGCTTTCCTTTTTTGGGTTACTCTAACTCGAGTTCAGGAAAGGGGTATGTTCGAATATGTCACACGGATGTCAGATATCGATATCAAAAGAGAAATGAAGAGTTCGAGTACCATAGGTAAAGAGAGATGTGTATAGTGAAGTTACTAGAGGAAATCCTGGTCCTTGAAGACAAATTTAGTGAACCACAATCAATCCTTGTATTGTAAACTGACATCCTTATAGGTTATCAATGAAGAAAATCAAAAGTATAGTTTATGGTTTGAAATTTTCCCAGAATGATTGTAACATTTATAGCTTTTCTTTTCTTTCAATTAGGAAAAAAAATCTTGTGTTTGCATGTCAGTAACAAGTTTCTTGGAAACTATAGTCAAATTTTATATCTACAGTATATCTAGTACAAATATATGGCTGAAACAATGGAGCTCTCTTCCCATGATAGCAGTGGAGTTGATCACTACCACCAAATTCTCAAGGACAAAACCAGAATCAAATATCTGGGTTGAATTGTAATAAAATGAGAGTTATGTCATGATTTAACAACTTTAAAATTAACAATGATCTAAGAAATATTTAAACCGAAAAAAATAAAATCTTAAAATTTTAAAAAATAATAAAATATATTAGAAATATTTTTCGTGTATGATATTTTTATTCAAATCCTTTTAAATTGAATCTATTAAGTGATTAATTATTAGTAGTAAAAGGGAATGCTATTCTCCTTAAAGGATTCGAATTTGAATAGTTTTGTCTGCATGATGTGTGTATTGTCCACTAGGCTAAAAAATTCTGAACAAATACTATATTGTAACTACTCCGTACTTTTTAAAAAAATCCTCTTAATTTGAGATGAGTCTTTGAGATTGAACGGGTAACTTGAATTTTAAACATATTTATCGATATCTAATTCATTGATCAACTAATCCAAACTTCATATTATAAAATCTCATTAAGAAAACGATTCTCCAAATCTCACTTGCTCTATTTACGATATCAAATTTTAAATTATAAACATTGTTCAAAGAACCTAACTAATCGTCGGATAGACCAAATGAGTATTATTGGGTTCAGAATCGGGCTGGAAAACTAAAACTAAGACAAAGAAAGAAGCCCAATGGTGTCAACCTGTTGCCGTTTAAACCCAGTTTAGTTTGCCTTTAAATATCCCCTTGGGGATTGAAACTGAAGTCTTCTCCATTCCAAAACCCTAGAACCAAAATCCAGAGCCTCCAAAATGGTTCAGCGGCTAACATACCGCACGCGTCACAGCTACGCCACCAAATCCAACCAGCACCGGGTCGTCAAACCCCCGGTAACTCCTTCCAGCTCTCTCTTTCTCTCTCAATAACCAAGATTCTTTACTGGGTTTTGCTTATTTGATTTCATTAATGGCGCATTGGCTTGGGATTGATTTTTCCTTTTCATTTTGTTTTCGTTTCAATAGGAGGGAAACTCGTTTATCAAACCACAAAGAAGAGAGCTAGTGGACCCAAATGTCCTGTTACTGGAAAGAGGATTCAAGGAGTAAGTCTTTTTTTAAAAAGATCTCGATGGAAATTATTGAACGACTGTTGAGTTTGTAAGAAATTCGTTTTTGGTGTATGATTTTAGGGGGCAAAAATCTGATTCATAGGAGATTATGATTCAGTATAGCTTCTAAGTTTAGGCTCATTTTGATCAATGACATCTTTTATTGTGATTCATTTCAATATATGTTATTTCGTGGCTTTTCAATTGAAATATAATGTGGGTATATTGATGAAAATTTTGGTATAATTTCAGTTTGAGTAAAGTTATTTATCAGTTGGTCCTAAATGTGGCTTATATTTCAAAATATGTTATTTCATGGTTTTTCAATTGAAACATAATTTGTGTATATATATATATATATATAGAGGAAAATTTTGGTATATTTCAGTTGGAGTAAATTTCTCCTCAGTTGATCTGAAATGTGGCGTATCTTTTTTAGATTCCTCACTTGAGGCCTGCTGAGTATAAGAGTCGAGATTGCCGAGAAACCGTAGGACTGTGAACCGTGCTTATGGTGGAGTTTTATCTGGAAGCGCTGTTAGGGAAAGGTTCGTACATTAAGGACTTAAATCTTCCTGTGCTTTCGTTGGTTTGAGACTTAAGACTTATTTTATTGATTGGGGAAATATTGCAGGATCATTCGGGCCTTTTTGGTCGAGGAGCAGAAGATTGTGAAAAAGGTGCTGAAGATTCAGAAGGCAAAAGAAAAGCAATCATCCAAGAGCTAGAATTTCAATATGGTAAATTTTGGCAAATGGATTGACAGTGAACCTTGGAATACTAGTTTGAAGTTATTTCAGATTCGGGTTTATGTTTCTATCTCTTGGTTGTTATGAATCATGTTCTACTTGTGTTACTTTGTCGACAAATCAACTATGTTAAAATTTTGTTTTTTTAAACATTCACTTGTATGCTCTTCTCCTGAATTTCGTAGTTCACGTTGCTCAGCTATATGTTCTCTGAATTTCGTAGTATCTGATACAAAAATTTAATATTATTACTTCTATAAACAAAAATTTGTATGAAGTATAGAACTTCAGAATATAGGAATTTACACATCACAAAAGCAGTGTGATTTACTGATACAAGGAGCAAAAAGAAAGAATAAGGTGTTAGTACATTTTACGCAAGAAACCGGAAAGGATGCTCTCGGTCTAACTGGTTTAATCATCTTTCAACTCTTTCGTTGGCCGTGCTTCAAAGCCCCTTTCTTCTCTCTTCTTGAGCGAATAAGGCACATCCCGAGAATTCTATCCCACATGACGAAGAACGGTTGCGAGTAGTTGTATTTGGTGCCATAAAGCTGATGGTGAATATCGTGATATGCGGAGTTGTTTCTGAAGAAAATATGAAAGGGGTTTCCGGGCAGCACTAACCCGCAATGGTCATAGACAGTTTTCAAGGTGGCAAATGAGAAGAAAAAGATGGAAGTTCGAGGAGACATGCCAGACAGGAGAAATGATAAGGCACCGCCTATTGTGTCGGCGAGAAGCCCCTCCACCGGATGATTGTACAAAGCTCCAAATGCATAAGGAACGACAAGACGATGATGCAGAGAGTGAATGTGCTGATATAAGAACTTGTTCTCGTGCATGTATCTATGCAGAAAATACTGCCATGTATCCACAACCACCATTGCTGTAAGAAACTGTCTAACTATAACAACAAAGGAAGACGACTGTTATGCGGAAGCTTCATCGTCGCCCCCCGTGACCTGAAAATTGCAACGTTTGATAAAAAGAATTACATACAACAAAGAGAATTCCACAGCTGAAACTACGTATACAGCACACAGAAATCAAAAGTTGGATAAAGATGATAAAGAAAAAATGAAACTAAAACCAGTTAACGAACCGACTGTAGATTATGCAAGTTAAAAGGAGCTCTCGAACACAACGAAACGGTAACAACCGGCATATAAAAGCGTTTCATCAGGTCACAAGGTACAAAGAAACTTACGAAATCATTCCTAAAACAAAAGGAACTTCGACGTGGTTATGATACCTGTTAAATTAAACTTCCTACTGATAAACCAGAGATCGAAAACAAAAGTCGTAACAAAGTATATTTTTGCATTTATGCTTCCAACCTCATTTCAAATAAAAATGCTTGGAGACAGATTATACGGCATACATGCAGAATTACAGTAAGGTTATAGCTGAAAATTCATAATTATAATGATCATTCAAAGCTGCATAACTCGGACACGAGACGAGTATTAGATACAAGTATTTACCTAACACGTATGCTCATATTGTTCCAAGTCTTCTCATAGAATTGGAGGATTGTACTTATGTACACACATTTGAATATGTATTATACAAAACCTTGTACGATTCAAACTCATGGCCACCTACAGCTTAAGATTTATGTTTACAACGATTGTAAAATTCAACGACAATACCCAGGCATAAAAGACCGATAATCGTAAAATTCAACAAAACCCAGAATTTGAAAAAGAATCATAAAATTCAACGATACCCAGCAGAATAAAACCACAATCGTAAATCAATCATCAAAAGTAACAGATTCGATCATTGTTTTAGCGAGGATTTACAGCGAACAAGACGATGGCGACAACAGCCTGAATTATTTGCTGCAAAAGGACGCCTTTAACGACTGTTTGTTTGGAAACCAAATTCTTCTCATCCTCGTCCCTTCCTGGATGCAATCTATAGTTTTCAAAAGATCCTAAACACATATATATTCCTGAATAAACCCAATAAACAACAATCGGAACCGATAGTTCCCAAATCAGATATAGCAAAATCCATTTACTTTTGCTAAACAAACTTGTGTTTGTGGTTTAAACCAAAATAATAGTCAAATTTGGCGTTTTATTCAAAGAGAATAACCAATAATTATTTTTTTGGACATGATTAGAAGTTTTAAGCCATCTCGGAACCAACTATTAACCAAAAAAGAACAAAAATAAATATAGAAAGAAAAAATCAAAGTATTTTATTAGTGATAAAAATATGGATTCTTTATAGCTTGATGGGCCCAAGCGAATCTATGTCTGCCAGTCGTTTCAGATTGAATGAGATTATTTCTTTTGGTAAGTAAATCTCCATAGTTATTTAACAAAATAAATTGTAAAATTTTTTAAAAAATGGGAATTATTTTAGAATTGAACAAAAAAATTTAGGGACTAAATTTAACAAAATAAAAAATTAAGAGACTTAATATGTCATTATTTTTCATGTAAGTGTAAAAGGTACACTCAAAGATAATGCAAAACAAATGGCACCTATAGTTGCACATGCAGAAGCCTTTTAAAACCTACACAGTAACATCTTGAACAGGTAATGCGGAAACCAATAAGCATTCAAACTAAATTGCTATATTGATGTGTTTGTTGAGGGTTCTCCGGTTTCGGTACCATGAACAAGCTGGTAACGAATACAACAAGTCGATATCAGATCCATAATTAATGTGAAATACAAAGTGTCATAACCATTTTTTTTAAAACAATTAAATATTTTTTTAAAAACGATTACGACTTTAATTTAAAAAAATTGAGTGATTTTGGATTAATTAAAATTAAATTGAAAATGAGTCGCCATCGACCTTTGGATTAGGTAGGTCGAATACCTAAAAACGTCTTTTAAAAACAATTTTAAGAAAAATAGTTTTATAAGACAAAAATTTGATCTACGTTACCAAAGATTCATTTAAAACAGGTTCGGGAGTCGGTTACGTGTGGGGAAGGATAAACACCCCTACAACGCCCAAAATTGGTACTGTGTCGCTTACATATCGTCGTGATTGTGGAAATTACAAATCGAATATAAAATTAAGATGTAATCCTTTTATTTGAAATTTAATCAATTTGCTTCGAATAAATTAATTACAGAAAATTCTTTAACTCGAAAAGAAATATCGAAATTAGTAATCCTCCATCAGGAAAGCTAACTCGACTATTTCTAGTTAATAAAAGAATATTCCCTCATTGATAAATATGCAAATCGAATATAAATGAAATTAACGTTTGCATTCAAATAAAAAATGAAATAAATACTGAATTAAAAAACACACATTGCATTATTAAAATAAATTAATTAGTAAAATATACTCGACTTGTGGCAAGTTCCTATGTCGTTAAAATGCTGTATCGGATCGTACCACTTCGACCAAGTGGTACTTTCCACGCCCATTCTACGCATACGTGTTCTTGAAAATATAATCGAATATTTCATACATAGATAAAAATAATGAAAATAATGTAATTGGAAATACAAAATAAAATATTCACATTACTAAAAACATTATTTACATAATACAATAACCGAATAACAAGTACAATAAAATCATACATAAATGTATAAAATAAAATATTCACAAATGTCAGGGATAAATTCGAACATTAACAAAAATACCTAACATATAAAATCAATGACTAAAATGAAACTATTACAAACATTGGGACCAAAGTCAAGTATCCACAAAAATGACATAATATACATTAGTAGGACTAAAATATAAACAAGGAAATATAGATGCCCAAAACAAAAGAAATAAAATAGACATTAAACCAAATATATTAAAAAACAGAAAATGACTAAAATAAAAGCAATTAGAACTTGAAGCCAAAAATTAAAAAATGCAAAGTTATATTCAGTGATTAAAATAAAATAATTACACAATACGAGATCAGATTCCAACATTCACGAAAGTAGTAATATAAAAGAGTAAGGACTAAAATGAAATAAATAGAAACATAAAAGATCACAAAGTAATTAAACCAAACATCAAACAATGACTAAAATAGAATATATACGAATATGGTGACCAAATTCGAATAACAGTAAAGATAATAAAATGCATAGGATCAGTGATTAAATTGAAATATTTGAAAATATTAAATCCAGAATCAAATATAGACAAATATGATATAAAACATGAACGATGACTAATATATAACATTTGCAAATTTCATGACCAAATCCGAATATCAAAGGAAAATGCACAATAAACTGAAACAGTGACTAAAACGAAATAAATATCAATATCACAACCAAATTATAATATCAGCAAACATAATATACAAATTAATGACTGAAATGCAATCATTAAAAACTAAAAAACTCGAAATAAAACAATAATAATTTCATTAAATGACTTAAATAAAGCATTACAAAGGAGAGGGGACTTAAAGTGTAGTTACCCCATGCGTGAAATTACAGAACTCGTCCCTTCAAAACGACGCCGTTTTGCACAAGCTATAAATAGCCCAAATAACTCCCAAAACCGGCCATCTGTTTCATTTTCACCTAGAGAAGAGAGAGAGTAAGAGAGAGAACGAGAGAGATGAGATCCAGAGATCTCTCTAGAAACGGCCAGACTCCGCCGCGCCGGTCGCCACTGATCGGCGGTCGCCGTCGTACGCCGACGCCGGAGGGAGAGAAAATAACGCCATCCGAAGCGTCTCCAGGCCCTGAGCAAGGATTTGGCCTCCCTTTGGCCTAAAAGTGGCTCAATCATGGTGGATCAGAGGAGAAACCTTTCGGTTTCTCCATCTCCGGCGACCGGTTTTCATCGGTGCTCGACCAAGGTATGGTCTTTATTCTCTCCTCTTTCCTTTCTCTTTTTTTTCTGTTTCGAATCTCTCTTTTTTTTCTATTCTCTGTTTTTTTTTAAACCAACCGAACCCCTTCTGTCATTGCATGTATGTTTCTTATGGTGCTTGGCTGAGAATCATCATCTCTATTTGATAGGAATGATGTTCCTAGACTCGGGTTAGTACCAAAAGCCGAATATTTAGGGATTTAGGACTTTTTTAATGGGTTTTCAGATTTGGTGAGATTTGAACTATAGATGATATATATATTTTTTTACTGTGATTTGTTCTGATTAATGACCTCTGTCACTGTTGGTACTGCTCAAGGAATGCTCGGCGTCGGCGAGGGGAAACTCGGCTCAAGCGATGGCTGATATGTCGGTGGAAGCTGAAAAGTCAAGCTGCGGCGGCTGGGAGACCAAGCGGCGGTGGCTTTGATATTTTTAGGGTTTAAAACCCTAACCTGGGGCGATCTGGGCCGTTCATTATCCTCCAGATCTGACGGTAGATGTTGGAGGCGGCTGGGGAGATAGGGTGAAACCCTAGCAATGTTGGGTCAACAGTTTGGGGCCGGTTGTAATGGGCTTTGGCCTGCCAAAATATGTAAAAATATAATATTAATAAAATAATAATATAAATATAAAAATAATAATTAAAATAGCGATAATAATAATATATAAAAAAGACCCGGACAAAAACGGGTGTCTACAGCTGCCCCTCTTTGCACATTCTTGTGTTAACAAGAATTGGGCAAAGACGACAATACAACATGTTTTTGTCTGGTTCTCCTTCTTTTTCCTATAAATTGGATATGCGTGTTGGTGGGGACGACACTACTCATACGTGATGAAGAGGTCTGGTCGTCTAAGGGTGGATGATAACTCGGTTCCTACGTGATGAGGATGACTGGTTGGTGGATGACATGGCTCATACGTGATGAAGAGTTCTGGCCATCTTTAGGAAGGGTGATAACACGGTTCCTACGTGATGAGGACGGCTGGTTATCTAGGGTGACACGGCTCATACGTGATGAAGAGATCTGGTCGGGGAATGACACGGCTCATACGTGATGAAGAGTTCTGGCCATCTAAAGGTGATAACACGGTTCCTACGTGATGAGGACGGCTGGTTATCTATGGTTGACACGGCTCATACGTGATGAAGAGATCTGGTCTGGGGAATGACACGGCTCATACGTGATGAAGAGATCTGGTCTGGGGAATGACACGGCTCATACGTGATGAAGAGTTCTGGCCATCTAAAGGTGATAACACGATTCCTACGTGATGAGGACGGCTGGCCATCTTTAGGAGTTATGGTTTCAAGAGAAACCAAATTAAAGATTTGTTTCAAAAGAAACAACCCAAAGATTTGTTTCAAGAAAAATAAACTCAAAGATGATATTTTTAAAAGCAACTGTCTCAAAAGAGACAAAATTCGTTTTAAGGGAAACGACTCAAAGATGACGTTTAAAGGGAAACTGTCTCAAATGAGACAAAATTCGTTTAAAGGGAATTGATCTCAAAGATCAGTGTTTCGAGAGAAACAAACTCAAAGATGTTTTTGTTTCAAGAAAAACATACTCAAAGACTTTGTTTGTTTTGTTTCAAGGGAAACAGATTCAAATGATAGTAAAAATTTGTTTCCAAAGAAACAAACTCAAAGATTTTTCTCAAAGAAACTGTCTCGAGAGAAACAAAATTTTGTTTCCAAAGAAAGAGATTCAATGATTTTTTTTAAGACATTGTCATAAGAGACAAAACTTTGTTTTTCAGAAAATTGTATCTTAGTGAGACAAAATTTTGTTTCAACAGAAACTGTTTTAAGGGATAAAACCTTGTTTCCAGAGAAACAAACTCAAAGATGATCTTGTTTTAAGAGAAAATGTTTAAGAGACAAAATTCGTTTCAAGGGAAACGACTCAAAGATGACATTGAAAGGAAATTGTCTCATGCGAGACAAAATTTGTTTTAATAGAAACGATCTCAAAGGTGGGTATTTTCAAAAGAAGTTGTCTCGAGAAATTTTTTTTCAAAGGAAACAAACTCAAAGATTTTCTTCTCAAAAGAAATTGTCTTTAAGAGATAAAATTTTGTTTCAAAAGAAATAGACTCAAAGATGAATCACATCTTAAGTAAGACCAAATTTGTTTCAAATGAAACAATCTCAAAAGTTAGTTTTTAATTAGAAACTGTCTCAAGAGAGACAACATTTGTTTTTAAAGAAATAGACTCAAAGATGATTTTGTTAAGAGAAACAAACTCAAAGATTTTCAAAATGAACATATTCAAAGATTTACTTCAAGAGAAACGGTCTCAAGAGATACAAAATTCATTTTAAGAGAAACAGATTCAAAGATTTTTGTTTCAAAAGAAAGTATCTTAAGAGAGACAAAATTTTGTTTCCAAAGAAACAAACTCAAAGATTTTTGTTTCAAAAGAAACAATCTCAAAGATTTTTTTCACAAAATTGTCTCAAGAGAGACAACACTTTGTTTCAGACTCAAAGATTTTTCACGAAATTGTCTCAAGAGAGACAAAACTTTGTTTCAAAATAAATAGACTCAAAGATTTTTTCAAAATAAACAACTCAAAGATATTTATTCAAAAGGAACTAACTCCAAGATTTTTATTCAAAAGGAACAGATTCAAAGATTTATCTCAAGAGAAACTGTCTCCAGAGAGACAAAATTCGCTTTAAGAGAAAAAGATTCAAAGATTGCCGATATTGTTTATATGGAAATAATCTCAAAGGTGTTTTCAAAAGTGTTTATTTTGTTTCAAATGAAACAATTTCAGGATTTGTTAAAAGGGGAAACTGTCCCGTGCGAGACAAATCAGCTTTGAAAATCTCAAGTGATATTAATTTTGCTTTAAGTACAACAACCTTGAAATTTGTATTATGAGAGAAAATGATGTCTCAAGCGAGACGAAATTTGCTTTAAGATATAGTCTCAAATGAGACAAAATTTGTTTTTAGAGAAATTGTCTCAAGCGAGACAAAGTTTGTTTTTGAGGAAACGATCTCAAGTGAGATCAACTTTGTTTAATGTGAAACAAATTCGAAATTTGGATCTCAAAGGGAAAAGGTCTCAAGCGAGACGAAATTTGTTTTGAAAGAAACAACAATCTAAGGTGAGATTAATTTTGTTTTAAGTGAATCAAATTCAAAATTTGTATCTCAAAGGAAAAATGTCTCAAGCGAGACGAAGTTTGTTTTAAGAGAAAATTGTCTCAAGCAAGACAAAATTTGTTTTTAGAAAGCTGTCTCAAGCGAGACAAAATTTGCTTTGAAAGAAATTGTCTCAAGCGAGACAAAAATTTGTTTTAAAATTCTCAAAATTTGTGGAAAAATATCTCAAGTGAGACAAAAAATTTGTTTCAAGAAAAACACCCTCAAAGGCGATAAAAAGTCTGTTTGTTCATGCACGTTGAGGAAATGTCTTGATTGTTGACTTCAGGAAGCCCAAATCATTGTTTCTGCAAGTTAGACATCTGGTCATTTCCGAGCTTTGATTTCCTGAGAGATCAAAATGATGCATTTTTGACTGACTATGTTGGATGTTATGATGGATGTCATTATGAAATTTATTTGATTTTCTTTTATTGAATTTGTCCTCAAGTGAAGAGAAAAATGTCTTTAATACACATGATGATAAATGTTTGATACAAATTTTATGTATCATGTATGTATGTGTATGTATGTATGTATGTGTATACTTTTCTCGATCTGGGAGGAGAATGATCGCGAGAGCAGTCTTCACTCTATCATTGATTCAACTTGTCCGTATTTCCACCAATGTGTACTCTTACAAACCTTGACCTGAGACCAATTGTTTTATTTGCCCCATCAAATTTTGCCCCACAATTTAGCTTCTCTTGCCCCAGCTTCGATCTTGAGCTTCAGATAGATATTTTTTTTTGAATTCCAAGATACGCCTCCAGAGAGATTATCTTGTTTGAAAATGTTTTTCTTCTTCTTTTATTTTCAAAAGTCTGAAAATATCAATAGTTTTGAAAAATGTTTAATCAAAAGTTTTGAAAATAATGCCCCTTTTAAGGTTTCACAATTGACAAATCATAGAACAAGAGTTCATTGGATATCAAAGAATTAATTACAATTTTAATCCTTCAATAAATTATAGCTATTTGACAAGTGTCAAGATCAATGCTATCTTTGAGAAATGGTTAAGTAAGGAAGGATCAAAAGTCTCAAGTGGTTATTTTTGGTCAAAAGTATAGTGTTCTCATTTATTTGATGTTCTCTGATCTGATGGAGTAGCTTCTGTACTCAGTTATTGGAAGTGTTCTCTGACTCCCAACTCTCATGTTCTCATTCATGTTGTGTGATGCCTCATCAAGGGATTTGAGCAATCTTCTCCTATGTAATAATCTTCATATTCGAGCCGCCCTTTCAGGTTTTCAACTCGAATCCTCCTTTGGTTTCAAGACGTTACTCAGAATTTTACGTCTTTAACCCCCCTTTGTTATTTTTCTCTATCATGCATTAAAGATTTTAGAAAATCTTTATAAGTAAAATATTAATCCTGATAGGTGGGATGAAATATGAGGATAGTCTCTTCCGCTTAGAAATCCATGTATGATTAGAAGGGACTTGTAAGGCACGTAATGTAGCAGGGTTATGAAAGAAAGGGATAAAAGGCCCAAACATGTGTTTTAAGGGTATTTGAACCAAGGATCAATTAACTCTGATGCCTTCGATCTTGTTTTGCTCAATTTGAATCTACTCGCATATCTTTCTCTTGATATTTTATGATCTTCGAGTCAAGTGATTCTAGAGTGATTGTGTTTGATTAATCTCACGGTTTGAAGCTCAATGCGTCATTTGAGTCAGGAGACTCTTTGTCTGTGTTCTTTGTCCTCTTTTTGTTCTTTGCTTTTTCTTTGTTGTTGCTTTTTTTCTTTTCTTTTCGCTTTAATATGATCTTTGCACTATGTATTTGGTTCACCTTTTGGTATCTTATCTGGATCAATGGTCTTCACTCATACGAGCAGATTTCCTCCAACTTGCCCCCCAATATGGAGGGTGATCCTTGATTAGGGTTGAATCAGAAGAAAATATCATTCAGGCTCAAATGGGGACACAAGGGATATATTTTCTCCTTTTGTGAAGGAATAAAGAAAGAAAGTCGTTCATCATCTCATACACGGAAGTCCTTGCAGAAGAGGTATCCCCAGGGGGATAGATTTTCAGGATTAATTTTTATTTAAATGAAAACAGTAATTAATGCATGATAGAATTATTTTGAATGAATTCTATTTTTTCTCTTCACTTCTTGCTCTCAACATCTCTCAATTGCTCATGCTCGTCTTCAGAAAATTGATGCGAGATGCCCCACACTGTGTCTTCTTTGTAGGAAGGTTTATGTTCAAGTGAACATCTTGCTCAATGTCTGTAGGTTTTATTGGTAGAAAATGTTGGTTTTACGTTTAAGAAGACGATGATGACTTTATTGGCTCAAAGAAAGGTATGGGTATGACTTTTGTGTCTCAAAAAAATAAATACAGTGTTTCAAGGTGGAAAGAATGTTTCAAGGTCTCAAAGAGAGAGAATGCTTCAAGGTCGAAAAGAATATTTCAAGGTCTCAAAGAGTTAGAATGTCAAAAATTGGTTATTTGGTAGTGACCAGGAATTATTTCGGGTAAAAATCGAGAGATTTTATTTTAGGATTTTAGACAGGATAAAATAGGTCTAATCTTGTCATATGTCAAAAATATATAATTCTTGAAGAATTAAAAGAATATGTAATTCATTCGATATTCAAAGAACTAAAGATTAAAATTTGTTCAATTATTTAACCTTAGAAGGTAGCATCATTTCAGTCATCAAAGATTAAAAATATTTAAGCAAATATTGAAGAAAGAACAAAAAACGAGTTCAAACAAAACAATCTCTAAGGATGCAAGTGGTTGATGCAATGACTTCTCTGGCTTAGTATTAGGATACCCCTGAATAAATCATATTATGGATTTTGTGCTTTAGTGTCTTGCAGTTCTCAGTGGAATGTCTGGAGCTTCTTAGGTGGAAATTGTGCACTGGATCAACATCGTAGACCTCAGGGAACGATGACTCTTTTCTCGAACCATCCTGGAAGACTCAATCGAACAAGCTTCTATCGTGTTGATTTCAGCTTCTTGTTTATATTCTCAATATGGTCACGTGATCAGGATTACTTCCACTGACTTCTCCACAAATTGATCTCATGTTTTTATGAATGATGCATATGAAAATGCTCAAAAATGAAATGCCTATACATAATGCAAAGATGCAAATGCAGATGCAGATGCAAAAATGTTGATCCCAACGATGAATATCTTAGAATAATTTTCACCAGAGATGAAAGCCTTCACATCACAAGACAATCCACTTTACAGACATGTCTTCGCTTAGATGGTGAGCCTGGAACGGATCACTGCTTCATATCGGATCTTCGTCCTCAATAATGATGCCCCTCCAGCGCTCTGTAATCTGACTCCGTTAATGCCTCGGTGGTAATGAGGTCGGTGTGTCGCTCTTTGATAACTAGCGATGAAATGATTGTAGATAAGACTCAACTGCTAGATTACTCCTTGAATCAGTGGATCATCATCTCAGTACCGAATGATGCACGATCTTCGAGCTCACTGCTTCGTCTCGGATCTTTGTACTTGGAACCGATGCCCCTCAATGCTCTGTAAACTAACTCCATTAATACCTCGGCTATGCTGAAGTTTGTGCTTCCCTCCCTGATGGTTAACGATGGAATAATTGTGGATGAGAATCTCATTCTTGTACTCTGGACATCTTTAGCCTTCGATGCATGTCTGTGTATGCGACTGCTTGATTGAAAACTTTTATCTATTCTTGTGAAGATTTTCTCATGGATATCCCCTTGCGGATCAATATTTTCGCATTATATTATGTCGATACAATGCAATGCAAAGAAGGATGAAAAACGACACAAACAAAATAAATAAGTTAGTGTGCAAAAACAAAAGAGAAAAACGAGTTAGTACATGTAAAATAATTGATACAGACAAAAATGTTATAACATCTACCCCATCATGATATCTACCCGAACATGCTTTAAATAGATATCAATCCTACCCGTACATGCTTTCTACCCACAATGATCTATTTTCAAGGAATTGGTCTTAACCGCATGGTATCTAGTTCGCATGCTTTTATTCTAAAAGAATAAATATATTCTACAAACTTAAAACAAAAGGTAAGGGTTTAGAAATATTCCTCCTTTGTGTACACCTATTTTAGGTACCTACTGACGGACAGAGGTTCGATATAGCTATACCTAGGGCGACCGTTCTACAGCTCACTATATGCATGGAATCGGCTCTAACAGGAAAATGAACTCGAATTGTCCTTGATGTTGGTGCCCCCTTGGGCTGCCAGACCCTCAATCCTCACCCATTACAGGTTTCAAACGGAACGAGTTCAATTCGAGGGGATTCACTGTCTTATACCCGTACGAGGAATAAATCCCTACGAAGGTATAAGGTATGTATCCCATGGGTTATTTGCTAAAACTCATACGAAGAATAAATTCTTACGAGAGTAAAGCATTCACCCCGACTAATTTGGATCGAAGCTCGTGTCTAGAACTTATGTTATGCCAATGCGAGTGATGTGTGTGAGGAGGAACATACCTACCTTCGACCCAAAAGGAAAAAAAAACAAAGAAAAATGATAAAATCCTGACAAAGCTGAAAGCCAAAAATAAAATGTTAGTACGACAAAAAAACGAAGCAATTAAAAATTTCAATAAACGGATCATAATTAACTAAAAACTAGAAATCATAATTTCCACCAAGATGACAATATGTAAACGACATACAGCCTGACTCTCTAAAAAAAAGGTCCCCAGCAGAGTCGCCAAGCTGTCATAACCATTTTTTTGTAAAACAATTAAATATTTTTTAAAAAACGATTACGACTTTAATTAAAAAAAATTGAGTGATTTTGGATTAATTAAAATTAAATTGAAAATGAGTCGCCATCGACCTTTGGGTTAGGTAGGTCGAATACCTAAAAACGTCTTTTAAAAACAATTTTAAGAAAAATAGTTTTATAAGACAAAAATTTGATCTACGTTACCAAAGATTCATTTAAAACAGGTTCGGGAGTCGGTTACGTGTGGGGAAGGATAAACACCCCTACAACGCCCAAAATTGGTACTGTGTCGCTTACATATCGTCGTGATTATGGAAATTACAAATCGAATATAAAATTAAGATGTGATCCTTTTATTTGAAATTTAATCAATTTGCTTCGAATAAATTAATTACAAAAAATTCTTTAACTCGAAAAGAAATATCGAAATTAGTAATCCTCCATCAGGAAAGCTAACTCGACTATTTCTAGTTAATAAAAGAATATTCCCTCATTGATAAATATGCAAATCGAATATAAATGAAATTAACGTTTGCATTCAAATAAAAATGAAATAAATACTGAATTAAAAAACACATTGCATTATTAAAATAAATTAATTAGTAAAATATACTCGACTTGTGGCAAGTTCCTATGTCGTTAAAATGCCGTATCGGATCGTACCACTTCGACCAAGTGGTACTTTCCACGCCCATTCTACGCATACGTGTTCTTGAAAATATAATCGAATATTTCATACATAGATAAAAATATAATGAAAATAAATGTAATTGGAAATACAAAATAAAATATTCACATTACTAAAAACATTATTTACATAATACAAATAACCGAATAACAAGTACAATAAAATCATACATAAATGTATAAAATAAAATATTCACAAATGTCAGGGATAAATTCGAACATTAACAAAAATACCTAACATATAAAATCAATGACTAAAATGAAACTATTACAAACATTGGGACCAAAGTCAAGTATCCACAAAAATGACATAATATACATTAGTAGGACTAAAATATAAACAAGGAAATATAGATGCCCAAAACAAAAGAAAATAAAATAGACATTAAACCAAATATATTAAAAACAGAAAATGACTAAAATAAAAGCAATTAGAACTTGAAGCCAAAAATTAAAAAATGCAAAGTTATATTCAGTGATTAAAATAAAATAATTACACAATACGAGATCAGATTCCAACATTCACGAAAGTAGTAATATAAAAGAGTAAGGACTAAAATGAAATAAACAGAAACATAAAAGATCACAAAGTAATTAAACCAAACATCAAACAATGACTAAAATAGAATATATACGAATATGGTGACCAAATTCGAATAACAGTAAAGATAATAAAATGCATAGGATCAGTGATTAAATTGAAATATTTGAAAATATTAAATCCAGAATCAAATATAGACAAATATGATATAAAACATGAACGGTGACTAATATATAACATTTGCAAATTTCATGACCAAATCCGAAGATCAAAGGAAAATGCACAATAAAACTGAAACAATGACTAAAACGAAATAAATATCAATATCACAACCAAATTATAATATCAGCAAACATAATATACAAATTAATGACTGAAATGCAATCATTAAAAACTAAAAAACTCGAAATAAAACAATAATAATTTCATTAAATGACTTAAATAAAGCATTACAAAGGAGAGGGGACTTAAAGTGTAGTTACCCCATGCGTGAAATTACAGAACTCGTCCCCTCAAAACGACGCCGTTTTGCACAAGCTATAAATAGCCCAAATAACTCCCAAAACCGGCCATCTGTTTCATTTTCACCTAGAGAAGAGAGAGAGTAAGAGAGAGAACGAGAGAGATGAGATCCAGAGATCTCTCTAGAAACGGCCAGACTCCGCCGCGCCGACCGCCACTGATCGGCGGTCGTCGTCGTACGCCGACGCCGGAGGGAGAGAAAATAACGCCATCCGAAGCGTCTCCAGGCCCTGAGCAAGGATTTGGCCTCCCTTTGGCCTAAAAGTGGCTCAATCATGGTGGATCAGAGGAGAAACCTTTCGGTTTCTCCATCTCCGGCGACCGGTTTTCATCGGTGCTCGACCAAGGTATGGTCTCTATTCTCTCCTCTTTCCTTTCTCTTTTTTTTTCTGTTTCGAATCTCTCTTTTTTTTTTCTATTCTCTGTTTTTTTTTTTAAACCAACCGAACCCCTTCTGTCATTGCATGTATGTTTCTTATGGTGCTTGGCTGAGAATCATCATCTCTATTTGATAGGAATGATGTTCCTAGACTCGGGTTAGTACCAAAAGCCGAATATTTAGGGATTTAGGACTTTTTTAATGGGTTTTCAGATTTGGTGAGATTTGAACTATAGATGATATATATATTTTTTTACTGTGATTTGTTCTGATTAATGACCTCTGTCACTGTTGGTACTGCTCAAGGAATGCTCGGCATCGACGAGGGGAAACTCGGCTCAAGCGATGGCTGATATGTCGGTGGAAGCTGAAAAGTCAAGCTGCGGCGGCTGGGAGACCAAGCGGCGGTGGCTTTGATATTTTTAGGGTTTAAAACCCTAACCTGGGGCGATCTGGGCCGTTCATTATCCTCCAGATCTGACGGTAGATGTTGGAGGCGGCTGGGAAGATAGGGTGAAACCCTAGCAATGTTGGGTCAACAGTTCGGGGCCGGTTGTAAGGGCTTTGGCCTGCCAAAATATGTAAAAATATAATATTAATAAAATAATAATATAAATATAAAAATAATAATTAAAATAGCGATAATAATAATATATAAAAAAGACCCGGACAAAAACGGGTGTCTACACAAAGATTATATCATACGCCGTAGAAATTACAAGAGAGGACGGATAGGAGCGTACCAAGGAACCGATTTGCTCGTACGCTTCCATTACTTTGGGATCTTCCTCATCTTCATACCCCACTTGTAATATTCTCGGTCCATTGACAGACCACAAGGCTCTTCGACCCCTTCCTGGAGAGATGAAAAAGAAAACGTTGTGATGATTTGCGTAGCATGCCATCAGCACCTTTTGCAGAGAAGATGAATATAAATTTGTATAAAGAGTATTAAGGAGTATGTATTCAATAAAAAAGTTAACCCAGAGCAAAGTAAATAGCCTCCAGTGTGTTACAATTAGATAGGAACAAAAGAAATATCACTGAATTTACCTATAGAGCAATCAAGTAAATAGCCTCCAGTGCTTGAACACGAATCTCGGGGATCCTTGACCACTTCACGATCAACGGAGAGTGCACTTCCAAGCTCAAGTGGCATTTTTGATGTGTCTTGTTCACTATATATCTGGACAGAGGCCATGAGACAAATGGAGAACAAAGTCAAGGCATGAGCTTTGGCTAGATATATAAGAATGAAACTGGCGAAGGAAATGTAACACATGTAGAAATGATGCCACAAAATATTCAAACTAAACTAAGAAATCTCTTTCCGGGTGCAAAGATAATGCATCACTCAATTAGTGGCTATCCTCTTGAATATAGAACTAAAAATTTAATGAGGGGCATACAATTACCTAAGACTATATCCTTAGTTATGAACCAACTTTAAATAAATGCTTTAATCCGGAAGGAAACATTTTAAATGTTACCTTGTTTCCAGCAACTGGGAGAAGCAGAGCTGGCCAAAGAAACTCTGATATTAAGAGCAAATTCTGTAGTTGATTCTCCGCTTCGAAGCAGCAGTTCCTAATAGTTCCAGAAACCTGTAACCATTCAAACATCCCGCTGATCTCTTGAGAAGCTAAGTTATATATCTACCTAATAAACTCTAAACAAGCCTGCCATAGAATATTTATCCCCCAGTTTTGTGGTATCAGCTCTTTCAGTTCTTAGAACAAATTTCTAGGTCATTAAACTCTTCGAATGCCCATCTCAAGCAAATCTAGGGTTATAATTATATTATAGGCTGGTTACCTTACGGAAGCCAACTAGTAGCCCCCTTAAAACAGTTGATTCTATATAAGACCTAAATGAGAAAACATGCAGGAATCATTTGGGGGATGATAAAAAGCTGTGAACAAGGTTAGCCCTGTCTCAATAAAATCTAACAGGTGGTTAATGTGTCAACTTTGTTCTGAGACAGTCCAAACTTGGCAAGAGCAGAATTTATCTAAAAAGGATCTTTCACGTTTATACAGATAATGTAATGAAGCAAAATGGTCTCATTACCGGATCCTAAAAAGGGCTATAAATATTTCAATGCAACTTCAAAGATTTTCCATAGAAAGAGTTTCTAAGCTATTGGCTCACGCGTAATACCATATAGGACAATAGGAAGAAAACAAAAAGAACAATATAAACTATTTCCATAATTTGATAACGAAAGAAACTTAACTGCTTCACTAATGGACTAGATGAATCAAACTGTCTAACAATCTGCTTTAACAAGCCACGCTTGGGATCCAATAACATTTTTCTACCCTCTTCTTTCTTTGAGATGTTTATAAGTATGGAACCAACATGATCAAAAGGGTCATCTTGTAAGCAAATAACAAAAGAATGCGAGGTCAACATTTGAACAAGCAACATTGAATACGAATACAAGTATACAAGGGCTACGGATGAACTTAAGTAAGAAAAGATGTAAAACACACCACTGGTTTCACTTGATCTACAGAATGATCTTACAAGCTTCATTACATAAAGCTCTTGCATCTTGTCATCTCCAATCTAAAAAACACAAAAAGTCCCCTGATAAGTAATTAATAATTCCCATAGATGAGGCAAAAAAATAATGATAATGAGATAAAAAGCTATCCACACACACAAAAACACAACATTCAATATAAATCTCGCAATACTTAAAAAATAAATTATGAACTTTTCTGATATTCATGAAGATTTCAGCAGGATTAGTAAGAATGATAGGACAACAAAAGCACCTGAAGCAAAGAAGAAATACCATCATCCAACTGTGTTAGATTAACTAGGAGCATAACCAGCAGCCGAGTAATACTACAGCCTGGTTTATACAACAAATCCATGGCTATTTTAATCATCCTCATTTCAACCATTTTAGCAGCCAGTCCTGCATTTTGGGACGGATACAAGAGCTTCAGCAGCTGGTTCTGAAACTTCCTGCAACGTTTATACATAAGACAACCACTCCATAAAACAAAATATGCTCGAAATCAAAAGATAGGCGCTTGTGTTAATTGATCCGAACATTTTCAATAAAATCAGTTAATAGAAAAGCACTATTGATTAGCTAAAGAAAGTTTTGTGGAAAAAATAAACACCTTCTCATCACTCCAAAACTGAGAAAACGATGAAAACACGGTGTTGGCATAGTTCGAAAGCGAGTGCAAGCCATCCTCAGACCCTGTTAATCCACGCACAATATCGACAGCCGCCTTCTTCACCTATGCACATCACATCAACAACCATCACCACAAGTAATTCAACTGAACTTAGAAACAGTAACAACCCTTAACGGAGAAACTTCTGTGAATGTATATTGAAGATTCGAGATTTGATGACTCAAAAATGAAATTTTTATCTTAGTTTTACTGATAGGTAGATACCTATAGAGTAGAAGTTGAAAACAAGTTAAACTATAAGTACAAGTTAAAATTAAGTTTCGAGATTTATTTTTTTACATCAAGTTGTGGCGAATTATAGGAAGCAAAATAGAGGGTTAAAATGAATAAATGGGAACTTACTGGGGGAGAGGGGGCAGTGAGAAAGCCTATAAGCTTTTCCAGTTCGGTCGCCATTATGGTTCTTCTGTTGATGAACGAGACGGAGAAGCAGAGCACAATTTGTAAATATGTGTCCTCCAAAAATGACTCCGCACGACACCGTTCCAAGTTTAGCTCCTAACTAGGTGCAATTTTTTAGGTAAACTATCATGTTATTCCCTGAACTTTAGTATATTTGATGATTTTGTCGTAGAACTTTAAATGCAACAATTTTATCATTAAATTTTCAATAATTTTGAGTATGTTTCGAGAAAATTCAGTCATATGAAAAGTAAGAGGAGTGAATATGAACGTTTTGAAATGATGAGCAGTGTTTGACTAACGATGATGATCGAAAAATGTAATACTATAAAGTAAAATTGTTTAAAAGTTTAATGATAAAATTAATACACTCAATGTCTAAAATAACGTCGTTCTAGGCATCAGACCAATCACACCAAAACAACGTTATTTCGTTGTGATAAATTACGTCAATTACCGTTAATTGTGTCATCGTGTTATTATTAACTTAACGAAAGAATAATATAATAGAATATAAAAATATATTTAAATATTATAATTAATAAAATTAAAAGGGTAAAATTACTTAGATATTGTACTTGGGTTCTTTATTTTTTAAAATTACAGTAAAAGTAAAATGGGCAAAATTACGTACCGATATTATTGTTCAAAAAATTAAAATTTCAAAATTGGTATGCTTATATATCAAATTCACTATTCATTATGTTTATTTCATAAAGTGAACTTTTAAATTTTAAAAAAATAATGAATAGTGAAGTTGGCACGTAAATAATTTTTTATTAATACAAAATAAAATGAATAGTAAAGTTGACATGTAATTCAATCGACTTTAATTTTACTGTAATAAATATAATAAACTAAAAAATAAAAGCGAGTGTGTATCATTTTTAAATTAAAAAATTCAAATGTAATATCTAGATAATTTCACCAATTAAAAATTTAATAGTATAACCAAGTCACACCGTGTCACCGTCGGTGGTGTTATCGGTTTTAAAAATCGCCCCATTTAAAAAGAAAACTCGCGTAAAATTAATGTTCACATTCTTCGATTTTCAGCTGTTTTGAAACAGTGGTGGATGCCTCCATAATTGATCTCATGGTTATTGTTTCTTAATTCCCGGAAGATGAGATGATGATGATGAGCTCGTTATTATTGCGCCACAATTTCTTCAGAGCTTTCTTTGCGATGGCTTCGTTTAAATACAATGGAGAATGGTTGCAAGAGAGAAGAGGCGGCTTAATCGGTGCGATTTTTAACTCTGTGTTGACTCGAAGCGAGCAGGGTTCTCGCGTCGGTCGTCGAGGGAGAAGGTTTCCTCGTAATTTTCTTAAACCTAGATTCTTCAATTGGCTTCTGCTTCTTCTCGCTCTACTCTTCTTGTTCGTCTTTGCGGCATTTGCCCTTAAATTACTCTCCAGTGGTCAGATTCGTAATCCCCCTGTTCGCACATTTATTTTTTTCCGAATCCTACATTTTTTCTTAGATTTTTTTATTTTTTTTTCACGCTTGATTAATATAATTGTTTCGTATAAGTTCAGGTAATGAGGAAGAAAAACATCTGCCCTTATCAAAAGAAGTACGTCAACAAATTTCTAGCCACGATGCTACCCCAACGCCACCCAAAAGCAGGCGTCGTAAGCAGCGTAAGAGTTTTTTTCCCTTTTAATTTGTATACGATTGTTTCTTATTAAGATTATTTGTGAGAACATTTTAATTGGTTGGTGAGTGGTGTAATATGTTTGTGAAATAGCAGAAGCGGGGGGGGGGGGGGGGGATCAAATCTTAGTTAGCTTTTGACATCAACTTTTTATTGATTTCATCTCTTTGAAAATGGATGATTGTTAAGCTCTATTGTTTTCAGCTTTTATGTGATCTGCGTTAATACTTTTTTCCCTTATTTTAAATTTGTCGCATTCTGTCTCTTTCAAACAATGCCGGGATGGAATTAGCATAAATGATTAATTTGATCTCTTCTGGACCTCTGGTACAACATTAATGTCAAAACTGCATTTTGCATTTTATATTTTAATCCTTGACATAATTAAATGTAAAAGGAGCTGGAGTGAAGCCGATATGAAAGGCGCAATTATCTTACTGGTAGATTTTATGTTTACTGGATTGTCACCGGTAGTCATTTAATTTATCTTACTGGTATGCTTAATTAAGTCCCCCCTCCTCCCCTTCTTGACTGAAGATCTAAATCCTTAAAAGTCAAAACCAAACATTTTTGTGCATATTGTTTCTCATACATAACACTAAACATTTTTGTTTCAGATTTTCCTTGTGAAGTTGGGCTTGCAGCAGCAGTTGAAAACATTTTAGAGCCCAAGAATTATATGAATTTCACAGAGTTTTCATTAGACTATGTAGAGAGGGAGGTGAATCCTTTGCATGCCAACTCACGCCAGAGTAGATTTGGAGGGTATCAAACTCTTGAAGAAAGAGAGGAATCGTTCTTCACTAGGAATCAGACTATTCACTGTGGTTTTGTCAAAGGAATGTCAAGATTAACAAGCCCTGGATTTGAGTTGAGTGAAGATGACAAGGCATACATGAATACTTGTCTTGTTGCAGTATCTTCTTGCATTTTTGGAAGCTCTGACTTTCTAAGAAGACCAACTAGCAGATTGGTAAATGATTCATTCCTTGTCAAATCTCATTGTTTGCCTTGTATGATGTACATATTCATGTCCTCTGGACATGAGAATGAGCATCTCTTGTTCAAATTTTCGTGTGTTCTACGTTGAATTTGCAATCATTTTATGCATTCATGAGTCACTTAGCTATTGAATAAGAAGCATAACCTTTTCCAAGGAATATATCATCTTCACCACTTATTTCAACTGAAGAAGGAAGAATAGATACAAACTTGAAGATTTTAAGACAGACATGAGGGACTTCTCAAAGTATTATTTATTAGTAAAGTTAACGGTTAAATGCGTGTAATGACTTGAAAGGGATGGAGATAGAAAACAATTTTTTGAAAAATTTACGTTCTGAGACTTTAATCTGATGTATGAAATGTACACAGGTTACCATTGACTTTCTAGTTTGATTTTTGTCCTGCCTCTGTTTCTTTCTAGTTTGATTTCTGTCAGTAATGCTCCATATTTGTTTTTATCCATTTCAGATAAGTGAATTTTCCAAGAAAAATGTGTGTTTTGTTATGTTTGTGGATGAGCAAACACTGTCGAAACTGTCTTCAGAAGGACACACTCCTGATGAGAGAGGATATGTTGGGCTGTGGAAAATTGTTGTTGTGAAGAACTTACCGTACTTGGACATGAGGAAAACTGGAAAGGTGCCAAAGTTTTTATCACATCGTCTTTTCCCTTCTTCTTGGTGAGCTTATGTCTAGATTTTGAGCCTCAGTCTTTTCCTTCTGAATCAAACGGGTTCTTTAAATTAAATACTATGATTTTAATTTTTTTTCCAGGTATTCAATTTGGCTTGACAGTAAGATGCGACTGAATACTGACCCCATGCTTATCATTGAATTCTTTTTGTGGCGAATGAGAGCAGAGTATGCCATTTCAAACCACTATGATCGCCATTGTGTTTGGGAAGAGGTACTACAAAATAAGCGTCTGAATAAGTACAACCATACTGCCATTGATGAGCAGTTTATGTTTTACCTGTCTGATGGGCTCAGAAAGTTTGATCCTTCAAACCCAAATATTCCTCTTCCAAGTTGTGCGTATCTTGATGCCTTTTTATTTTAAATAACAGCCTTCTTTCTTTTCCTTTTTAATCTTAGCCGTCTTCTCTGCCAGGAACTTATTTGTGCTTAATGTACCCTTCAGATGTGCCTGAAGGTTCCTTTATCATCAGAGCCCATACGCCAATGTCAAATTTATTTTCTTGCTTGTGGTTCAATGAAGTTGATCGGTTTACCTCACGAGACCAACTTAGCTTTGCATATACTTATTTGAAGTTAAGGAGAATGAATCCAGATAGACCATTCCATCTAAATATGTTCAAGGTGAATTTATACTTGCATAACATGTTATAGTATATCCCTCAACAATTTTTGGTGCAGAGGGCATATTGTTGCTGAAGTGTGGTTTCTACATAAAATTTGGTTAATTTCCTTTTCAAAGCTTAGTAAATATTATGTTTGATGTGAACACTGTGTGTTAGCAAACTCTTTTTAAAATGGTTTATGTGACATCTAAGATTTTTTAAAATAAGCATCTGGTTTTAATTAATTGCGTCACTGACAGGTTCTCTGATAGACATGTTTGCTTTGAGATTTGGTTTGTCTAACTGACAATTGTGGCTCTGGTTCATGTTAAATCTTCCTGAATGTATATCTGTTGCTAATTTGCTATGATTTCCGAATCAACTGCATGCACATGAACGAATGCAAAAATTGCAGCCTTTGAAACCTGTTGGAGTAAGAAAAAATTTAAGACCAATTGCTCCAAGAGAAAAGAAGCAACTTATTTCCACACGACATTATTCCAATAAAATGTAGAAAATGTGTATTTCTTCTTGTGCTGTACTTGACATGGATCCGTGATATGCATGAATAACACATTAAGTTGACCACAATAAAGGTTTCTATGTTAAGGATTTATGTTTATATTAATTGGATGCAGGACTGTCAGCGCAGAGCACTAGCAAAACTATTCAGGCATCGGTTGTTGTCATCTCCACCTCCTTGACCAATCAGGTATGATCAAATATGGCTAGTTTTCATCGTGCAATTCTATCTGAATGCATGCATACTGGTAACATAGAAGCTAGGTCTTAACTCGAAGCTTAGAAGTTAATAGTTCTGTCTTAGCACGTTTTTGGGAACCATTGTCCAATTGTAGCTGATGACGGCAACTTCCACTTGGGCTAATTTACCTCGATGCTGTGATTTATCTGATAGCAAGCAAAATAACTTTTCAAGTGAGGTCAATAGTGAGTTGAAATTGAGTCATTTTAGTCCTTGTTCCTTTTGACTGTGTCTATTAGTCAAGAAAATGAGAGCATGAAACTAATGCCGATTGTTATTGTCCAAAGTTGATTAAAATAAATGGATCATATATCATTTGCTTAGGCATCAATTTGGCATTAGAATAACTCCAAGTATAATCAAAGCTCAAACCAGGTTGTTGCTGGTTGGAGGCTCTAATTGCAGGATAACTGTAAATGGCAAACTCAAAAGGCTATTTGAGTTGAGAGAACATGTTTCCATAGTCAGAGAAACCACTATTAATAACATTTTCGTTTACAGATTAATGTTAGTTTTCTGGGAGCACAAAATTCAGTCTTTGAAGCGATAACCGAAAGCAAAACACGGTTCTTTACGAAGTAAACCCGCAAACCCCTTTTTTCCTTGCTCCGGGGTATCTTTTTTTCATGGATTTTCAAGCTTGGCAGGAATTAAAAGCGGTACCGGTTTCTTTCAATATCTGCAAGTGCTTAAATGCAGTTGGCAGAGAGTATACATATATGGTGATGAAATGATGGAGCCTTTTTGGCCTTGCAAAATGGTTCAATGTTATAAACTACATCAACACAATCTGCCTTTCTTTGTTAAGCCAACTTCCTACAAACAACTTTTCTCATGACAACACTTTGTAATATCTTCTCATAATTTTCAATTTCATATTATTTACATTTGAAGTTAATCTCAAATAGGGTTATATGTTTAATGAGTATATTTATTTATTTTTCATTCTTTGGAGAATATATTTTTGTACTTTAATAAATATCTATCTGCCTTGAATATAAATTTTATATATTTTAATTGAGCTACCTTAGTGGTTAAAGGGATGATGGTTATTTATAGATCTCATATTTGAGCACTTGAGATGTAGGGGTGTCTGAATTGTCATTGTCAAATAGTTGATAATCTTTAAAATATATATTATCTTGTAACCACTTTAGATTAATTAAAAAATTCAATATTTTAGTTGTTTGAGTTTAACTCGATTGATATTATTATGAGTATATTATATAGGAGGATATGGTTATGTATGTTTATCCAAATACTATAATCGTTATCAAGTAATCTTTAATCATCATTTTTATAATAAAATTTAGCTTAATTTTAAATTAGAAATAGAATTAGTATACGACAATATAATTATCTAACTATTGTTTTGATTTAATGAATTCTTTTTTCTTTGAAAAATATGATAAGGGAAAATAAGATTAAATTGATAGAATTTTTTAATATGAAGGTTACATATTTTGAAATATTTTTGAATTAGAATAAAATTAATAAAAGTATGTAAATTTTAGGGATTAAACATTTATTATACTAAGACACATTAAATATTTAAGTAATTTAACAACAAAATTATATATATTTATAATAATATTGTAATCGAACAATGTGTTTGTAGTTTTTTTTTTAAATAATATATTTGTTAACAAACTAATAATTAAAGTGATCCGGGTATAGCTTACCGACAAAATCAGTACAGGAAAAATATGGCGTCAACGAAAACAATTGGAGGCAAAACCTAGAAGTGATCGTCTAATTAGTAATTAGAGGGAGAAAAGCAAAGCAACCGAGTTCAGAAAATGGAAGCTTGCTTGACAAAATGTTTGCAAAGCAAACGTCTTTTCACATCACTTAACTCCTTTCGCCGCTCTTCCATGTCCATTCACTCTGGTTATATTCCCTTCCTCTCTCTCACCCTTTCCTTTTCTGCTTCGACAATCCAAAATCATGTAAAAGATAAGCACTCTTTCTTTTCGTTTCTTTCATTTTTCTTTTTTTTGGAATTCATTTGCAGGTAGAAAGTCGGTTAAAAGAGCATACGATGGACTTCTGTTAGACGCCGCTGGAACACTCTTGCAATTGTCCAAGCCTGTTGAAGAGACTTACGCTTCCCTCGGAGCTAAATACGGTCACTTCTTTTATCTATCCAGTTATTGTTGTTATTTTTATCAAAGATTCTACAGACTTTTCAATCTGGGGTTTTCATTGTTTCTTGATTTAACTCATGAAATTATGGTTTTGTAGTGTTTAGTTTTATTAAATTTGACTTCTTTATATATATATATTCTCTCTCTTTCAGGTCTGAAATTGAATTCTACCGAAATAAAGCAAGGATTTAAGAGGGCTTTTGCTGCCCCATGGCCTGATAAGCTCCGTTATGAGGTTCCTTGTTTTCTTTGTTGCTATCTTTTTATGTGATATGCTTGCCCACGTTAATTATTTTTTCAACTGAATGTTGGGGACTGGATGTGGCATTATACTCGTATTCTTGATTACATTATATACACACACATATATCTTGTACTGCTCCAATACTTTCATAGTTCTTGCTCTGTCACTACATATTTAGTTTATATATATATATATATACGCTCCCGCTCACACTTACACGTATATCTTGTACTGCTCCAATACTTTCATAGACTCATAGTCCATGCTCTGCCACTATATATTTAGTTTTCTTTGGCCGGAACTATATATTTAGTTTACTGAGCTATTTTCTTAATGTGGTTGTAATCTCCCTTTCCTCTTGTTTCTAACTATAAATAGGGTGATGGAAAGCCATTTTGGAAACTTGTTGTTTCTGAAGCCACTGGTTGTTCCGATGACAATTACTTTGAGGAAGTCTATGAGGTAATGGTTTGGGACTTTTCCTATTTTTTCATTTTCACGTTCCTGAAGTACTAATGCACTAATAAATAGAATTTCAAGAACTCAAATGGCTGCTGTTATTATTGACCGTCTCAAATGCAAGTAATTAGACCAGCAGCTCCTTTCTTTTTGTTAAATCTGAGGTATTGACTACGTTTTTCAGCATTATGGCAATGGTTATGCATGGCGTCTTCCGGATGGAGCTTCCGAAACAATATTCATTCTAAAAAATGCTGGAGGTCATATTCATAAAGTATTTCTCTTATTTTTTTTCTTTTGTAACTAATGATGTTAATATACAGATTGGTCGGAATAGATGTTTTACCCACCAATTCATTTCTCATGTGGTGAGTCATGGTACAGTTAAAGTGGCCGTTGTGTCCAATTTTGACATCCGATTGAGGAAGTTATTGAAGGAACTCGATGTCATAGATCTGTAAGTATCAAGTACTATGTTGATGTTTTTGTCTTGTGGTTCTTAACATTGAGCAATGTTTTTTTAATGTATCAATTATTTATGAGATTGCTTACAAATGTTTGCCAACTCTATCCGAATGAACTCAACTTTCCTATTCTGTTTTCCCCTTAATTGCCAGTGCTCATATCATTTTACTCTTGAAATTTTTGGGATATATCTTTTGTTATACTTGAAACGGATTCATTGTTTATCTAACTTACTTCCTCTAAGCTTAGCCTGTGATGGTTCATACAAAGAAAATTTTGATTGAACCTTCGATTCCATACCTCCATCTTGTTTTCCTCTTCTACTTTCCAAGGGCATGGGTTTCAACCATTCTAGTCATCCATATAGTCTTCTTCACTTTTGATTTGCAACACATTTTTAGTTTATTTTCAGGTTTGATGCTGTAATCATATCTTCAGAGGTTGGTCATGAAAAACCCGACGCAAGGATATTTAAAGCAGCTTTAGGTTTGTATTAAGATCCAAATTATATCTTACTCATTGGTAAATAGTACGTTTAATTGTTATAAAAAGATAATCTATTTACTTCCATGACTAACTTGTTATAGATATGTGCCAACATATCATCTTTGCATAGAAACTTGAGAATCATGGCTGTTATATATCGTGCTATCTTGCAGACTTGTGCTTAAAAATCTAGGTGCTACATGTTTCACTACCAATGTATTTGTATGTTCCATTTGATACGGAATTATGAGATGTATTCACTGTTTAATACTCTTTCTTGAGGAAAGATGTACAATCTTGGAGCATTTTGAAGTGATGACCATATAGGATAGGTTATGATTCATTCCATGGTTCTCTTTAGTGTGTAGTAGCATTGCGGGTTTTTTATTTCATCGAGATATTTGGAATTGTTGCAGATCAAATTGAAATGGAGGCTGCTGACAAAGTGGTACATGTGGGGGATAATGTAAAGGCAGATAAGGTTGGAGCCAATGCAGTTGGGATTGACTGCTGGTAAGTTTACTTTGTACTAGTATAAATACAGTCTTATTGCTATCAAGATGCTACACAACAAACTTCCATTTGCACCGAAATGCTTCATACTTGAAACCTGTGGCTGTTCTACTTTTGTCCCATGTGTGTATTTTGAGCTAAAACAATTGGTAAAAGCATTCACTCATTTGTTGCATATTCCTGTACGTATATAATCAAACCGATAGGTATTATACTTTAATCCTATATGTAGATGACACTAATGTCCATCGATGTTTAACGAGCAGGTTGTGGGGAAAAGATGTAAAGACATTTGCAGACATACAGAAGCGTATCCTCATCTCAGATTCATAGTTCTAATGGTAAATTTTCTCAAAAAAAAAATAGTTCTAATGGTAAAGTTTTGGGTTAGAATCTCTATAGTTGTTGAGAATAATAATGCACAGATGGAACAACTGAAAATCGTGCTGGATAAAAATGCTCAACACCTATTCTCCAGGGAATATGCGACACTGCAAGGTAGCAGTTCTTCCTCATATAGATTTACGACGTCGTAACACAACGATTTCTCTTACGTGAATGATTTTTAATAAATGTTTAATAATAAATTATATTCTTAATATTTTATATTTAAAAATAGTTTTGGGCATCCTCAAGACCTAAAATTATAATCTAAATTATAATCGACACGAATACATTGACGAATAGTTTGTAACGTACCAAGCCCAAAGAACTATAGCCAACTCATATACCAACTTTATTGTCCATAAGAATTTTTGAATAGTTTTATAAATTTTAATAATGATTTTTTATATATATTTAATATTTTATAATTTAGAATCTTAAGAATACTTTTACAATTTTTAACAACTATATAATGTTTAGAATAATTTTATTCAGGTTTTTTAATTTTTTTATATTTTTAAATATTTTTAAAAATAAGATAGATGATCCTATTCTCATATGTAATGGGATAAGAGATGTAGCATTTTAATGCTACGCATTATAATGTGTCACGTGACAGGTCAATTAACTTAATTAATATAATTTTTTTCCAAAATTTAAAAGGTTTTTGCATCCTTAAACCTGTTATTTTTATATGTAGTTAGTTATATTATATGATATGTAAGTGCTCTTCAAACATATGGTGATAGATGTAGAGCATTAATGTACAATAATGTTAGGTGGACAATTCACATCAGATGAGATGATACCCAAAATCTAGACTTGATGATGACGACGAGATGACAATAATAATTCACCGATAATGATTGGAACTTCAAACTTTCCCTTTACGTTATTTACCACATATTCGTCAATCGAGTTGAATTAGTCCATTAATATTATAAATTAAATATAAATGATAAGATTTATTTATACAGTCTCAATTTTTTTTAATTTTATATAAATTTTAAATCGTTAGATTAATGAAAATATATTATTAAGATTAATAATAAAATATATATATATTTAAGTTCCGACTTTAATGCTAACAAAGATTTATACGCAATGTAAATATTTTAATATTATAATTGTAAAAATTAAGTTGGTTAATTGAATAAGAAAATCAATGATTTAATCAAATTTATTTTTTAAATTTTTTATTCACTTATATTAAATTGATGATTTGAACTGATTAAATCAATTGAACAAAAATTTATCGATCTAATTTATCGATCAATGATTAGAATTTTGTAATATTGTTTCATATTCTATAAAGATGATCATTTAATTAACTTAGAAATGGCTTTATTATTTAGTTGAATGAAATTAAGATATGCTTTTCATGATCTTAAACATAGGCAATGGAATATTTATTTGTGGGAATTAGGTTGGCTAAGCAAGAAAACATTGTTTTTCCTTTTAAATTAAGAACAAAGGCAAAATGCAATGATTGCATGAATGGCATTTGAGCCACTTTATTATATATATTACTGTACATATGAAATTACTTTAGCTTTTAGTTTTCTTTATGAATTTAACGACAGAAACTGTCGAGTACTGTGATTGGTTTTCTGTTTCAGTAATTTTGACTTTATAGGATGGAATAGGGTCCCAATTCCCAACTCTGGCCGCTGCTGTCTTTATGTATCAATGATAAGAGTAAACTACGTATTTAGTCACTTAACTATTACTTTAGTTTCATTTTAGTCTTTGTTGAAAATAAACAATACTATTTACGTGCCACTATAAGGTAATATTATATCATCATTGAAAAAGATAAAAAAAATTATCATTTTGGCAGTTATGTTTATTTTTTAACGATGGGTGATCCAAACAGAACTAAAATATAACAATAGATATGATTTTGAAAATAAAAACAATAGGGTGACCAAAATGAAACTGAAGTGATAGTTGAGTGACTAAATAGATAGTTCACCCCTAATAATAAACAATACCACACGTGGATAGTCGTTTGGAATTATGTATAATTTTTGCAATTCCAAAGCACTGAATTTTGAAGGTGGTCACCTACAGATCATGTCGAAATAAAGTTTTATTTTTGGGATCCGAAAAACACACGATCATGGAAGGTGAAAACGGGATCCCAACCTCCAAATTCCCTCTACAGCTTCTAGAAAAGAAACAACAACCGGAGACAAGCTCGGAGCTGCCACCCAAGAAAGCTCAACCTAAGCGAAGCTCAACAAAGGACCGGCACACCAAGGTTGAAGGCCGAGGGCGTCGCATCCGGATGCCTGCGACCTGTGCCGCTAGGGTTTTCCAGCTTACGAGAGAGCTCGGCCACAAATCGGATGGCGAAACCATTCAATGGCTGCTTCAACAAGCCGAGCCCGCGGTTTTTGCCGCTACCGGAACAGGTACTATCCCTGCAAATTTTACGTCTCTTAATATCTCTCTCAGAAGTTCAGTCTCCAGTCTGTCCAATTCACACTTGAGGAACGTTTATTTCAATCCGAATTTCACTCCACAACAATTGAGGCATGCCGTTGATCACGACGACTCGTCTTCTCGGCAACAACAGCGGGTTGTGTTTCCGAATGTGAACGCTTTCTTGCAAGGTAAACAAGAGTTGCCTGACGCAAGTGCGGACGTCTCGGCAGCGGCGGAGGATATTAGTTCGCGGAAGAAAACGAGGCTCGAGCACCAAGAATTGACGCAAAATCAAGTCGGGAACTACTTGATACAATCGTCAACCGGTCCGATTCCGGCGAGTCAAAATCCAATCCCGTCAACGTTTTGGACAGTGGCAAATCCTAGCAACCACGTCATCAGCGGGAGTGGAGATGTTGATCCTATGTGGACATTTCCTTCAACTAATACTACTATGTCTAGTGGGGTACATTTTATGAATTTCGCTTCTCCGATATCTCTCCTGCCCGGACAACAGTTGGGTTCGGGTCTCAGTCCCTGCGGTTCAGTCACCGACACTCATCTAAGCATGCTCGCGGCACTAAACACATATAGGCCAATTTCCGGCAAAAACATTTCTGGACCTCCGACCACCGGATCACATCAAGTATTATACCATGGTGAAGAACATAGGCATGATTCAACTAGCTAGCGTATGAACTTTACAGCAAATTACAAGTTTATGGCTCGATCATGCTCCATACCCCCCCCCCCGACAAATCATATAGTATTAATTAGGTCTCTTTTTATATATCAAATGTTATCATTAGTACTGTTGAAGTGTTAAGATTAAGGCTTTTCCATTGATATATCTTCATAATCTATACAGTTTTAGGGATGGGCATGAGACGGGTTCCGATTTGACCGGGTTGGGTTTTTTTTAAAAAAAAAAATCGGGTCGGGTCGAATTTAGGTTTATTGTGAAAAATATCAAACTCGACCCGACCAAACCCAAAAAATATAATTTTACCTTATATATTTAGAAATAATTACAATAATACTCCTCTATATATTATTTTTCAGTTAAATCATTGTTTTTATTTAATAAAAATAATATTTTATTATTATTTCGGGTCGGGTCGGGTTGGGTTCGGGTCGGGGAGGGTATATATTATGTGGGTCGGGTCGAATTTCAAGTGGATGAGTCATTATTCTCAAGTCAGTTCGGGTGGACCAAAAATCCGACTCATGCCCATCCTTACATGGGTTCCAAAGTTGAACATAAATGCAAGCACTGGCAGGCTCTGTTTTGAAAACCGGACCGGACCGGCAGGTTCAATCAGGAACCGTTGCTTAATCCGGTTCAATTTAAACCGGTTGAACCGCTATTAGTGAACCGGTCAGAACCGTTGAACCGTTCGAACCGGACCGGCTGAAAATCGGAAAAAACCGAAAAAAACCAATATTTTTGTTTTTTTTTTTAAAAAAAATTAAACCAAACAACGTCGTTTGTTAAACGAGCCAAGTTGAACTCGAGTATTGCTGAGCTCGACTCGAACTTGAAAACTTTAAAAGTAAGCTCAACTCAACTCAAACTCACAAGCTAAAAATTATCAAGTTCAACTCAAACTCGAAATATAATATTGAAACTTGAACTCAAAAAGGCTTGAACTCAAAAAAAAAATTAAAAGCTCGATTGAAGCCTAAAATTCGAGCTTGATTGAAGTGAAAGAATTGTTCACTCAATGCTCACCAAAAGGCTTCATGATTTTGAATGCCAAATTACCTCTATTATTTATAGAAGTTAGTTGTGATGCTCTTCTATGTTTCTTAGCAATGTGAGATTGTTTTGTTCTCATATTTTTACTCTTTGGACTTTTGGGATGCTCTTCTATGTTTCTTAGCCATGTGAGATTGTTTTAAAAAAAAAAAATTAAACCAAACAATATCATTTTGTTATGATTTTTTTAACCCCAAATTTATTTTTTTATTATAGTTATATAATTATATTTATTATTTAATATGTTTTACCTTAAATATTATGTTGTAGTTAATTTGAATCATTTTGTTTCACTTGATTTTATTGTTTTTAACTTATATATGTTATGACTTGCTTTGAATATGACTTGTGATATAAAAAATATTTTTTATTAAATATTTTTGATATTTTTTTATTTAATTTTTTAAATAATTATGACGTCGTCCGGTTCTTCCGACCGGTCGAAACGGTTCGATCGGTTGAACTAGTAAACCGGTAGCATGACCGGTTCGCTAATCGGTCCGGTTCTGAAAACCATTCTGGCAGGAGCAACCATGATCATGATGCACTGTATTAGGCAATCATCTTTCTTGAAAATTTTAAATTATTATATATTTATATATTTTTTGTATTTTAATTGATAATTTATTTTTATCTTTTTAGAATTTTGTCCCCTCCTAAAATTTTAAGGTACCCGACAAAGGGAGAAGTGTTTTGAGTCAAGAATTTAGGGTTCACTGTCTTGTGTTGGGGTTTATTAACTAATGTTGATTTTATTTTATTGTTTATGGTATGAATTTTGCAAGGGTCTATGATTTATTGATTCATGGTGTAATGTTTTAATTTTAATGCAAAAAATATATGATTTGAATAATTTGATTGAAAATTTCCTATGAATTTGAATTGTAAATTTTCAATAGAAAAACATCTTTTAATTTTAACAAACAATATAGTAATCAGATCATAATATCAAATTTACCAAGTGACTGGCACGTAAAGAAATAACTTGATGTAGTAGAAAAGCAAAGTCCAACAAGATAAATAAATAAATAAATAAATAAAAGAGAAGAAAAAAAATCAAAAGCAGGCTGTATCTTAGAAAGGTCCAGATTTTTCTTAAATGGCATTGTGATACAAAGTGCTTATCAGTGGCCCATTGTTATCCTTTATATTTTATGGGTTACTTTGCTTGGACCAAACGGCCCATTGTTCTTATATTTTCATCATCCATCATTAAAGCTTGTTCCCAAACACCATGTGGTTGCATGCAATTCAACTAACACTTTATATATATATATATATGGGAACTCGAGAGGATCATAGCCGAAATTTTAAAATACAATTTGTTAAGATAAAATTAAAAAATAACTTAAATTAGTTGTAATCGGAAATTTTATTAGAATAGTAATTTTTTAGGTTTGATAGAGTAATATTTTAGGTTAAAACTGAAAATATTATATTTTTCATAACATTTTCAGTTGTAAATGAAAATCATCGCAATGTAACTTTTTTATTACAATAAAAAATGTTACAAATTTATATGATATTAAATTTAATAAAATGGTATTTTAATTTAAAAACAACTTTAAATAAAACATAAATTAAACTATCATAAAATGTAGTGACAATGGGGATTGGATGCCAATGCCACGCACGTGGGTTCCTTCACGTAACGTTTAAGTGTTTAAATAGTAAACTTTGTAAGCTTAAAACAAAAATTACACGTAAACTTAATAAATTTTATTAAATTACTTTTTTTTAGATTTAATTAACATTTAAATTTAATAACTTTGATCAAATTTTTCTTTAAATTTGATTTTTTTCCAAATTGACCCTTAAAATTTTTAGGGTTAGATTAACTCCTAAATCAGATAAATTCAGTGGCGGATCCAAATATATAGTTGAGAGTGGACATATATATTAACAATATAATTTTTTTTGTACGGGGTAGACACAAATACAATTTTAAGAATAGAACAATCAATAAAATAAATAAATACCAAAGAAAATTCAAATTTCATAATGAGCACATGTCTGCCCTAAATAAGAAGTGGATCCGCTACTAAATAAATTATTATATAAAAGTCATCAGTCAATTTAATTAAATTTATTGAATTTTAAAAATAGTTTAATCGATTAAATTATAAAATTTACGAACTATGGCCCACAATTAAATTCAGATATTAACTTGACTAAACTTATCAAGTTTAAAAATAATTTAATATTTTTAATTATTATTTTTAATCAAAATAAGAAAAGTAATCACAAATCTTAAATACAACTCATAAAATAAATATAAAGGATAGAACATTCGAAAGCGATTATGGCCTAAATATGTTTACTTACAATTAGAAGAATATATTAAATGTTTATATTATAACTTTTTATTATAAATTTAATATATTTGATTTACGTCTCAATCGACGCATTCATCAAAACTTAAATAATAAAAACTGATCTTACAAATCTATAATATTATACTTATAATATATATATATATATATATATATAATATTATAATGTCTTTTATATAGTTTGGGCGCAACAATTAGAAAAACACGTCAACTAAATCAAGAATACTAACCTTCAAAAAGTTTAAGAAGAATAAAAAAAATAAATTTTAGATAACTGAAACAATTATGTGTATTTTAGATTTTTTATTTTTTAATACAAATTATACGTTACCTCAGGTTATTTGTTTAACGATTTAAATAAAGATTAATCTCATCAAATTATATAAGATGACAATAGTGAGAAAGATTTTTTTAATATGATGATTACAGTGTAATATATATATTATTTTTATTAATATTGATGTTATTAGAATCAGTTTTATTTTTATCAATTATTTAGTGTTAATCTATTCTTCAAAATTTTGATTAAAATAAAATAGTTTTATAAATATTGATTTAAATGTTTGATGATATTTTTCTTAATTTTTAATAATTAACTACAAACACAACTTCAGATCTATACATAATCATAAATGGTCGCACAAAAAAAGTATTTTATTTAATGATCACATTATTTATTTGGTCTCTCCTCATTTAATTTAAATTTAAATTTTTTTAATGATTGTTTAAGTTTGATTCTTATCCTGTTAAGTTTAAATTTAATCCAACGATCCTAATTACTTATCTATATTGATTTGAAGACCTCTCAAATTAATTCACATACGTTGATTTAAAATTTTAAGAGCGTTACAAAATTTATCATTACTTATTATAAATGTTAATAAACTTTCATTCACAAGGTATTAACTTCTCTTTTACATATTCCGACTCTTTTTCACATTTGTTACGTTCAGACTTCACACCAGCAATAGTACACCAACATTTTTTGGTCACATGCAATTTTTCTTCTCAAATAAATAAATAAATTATATCATTTATTTATTCATACAATATATGAGACCATGTACCACTGTTTCGTATCGGCTCCGAAATTAAAATAGTCTAAAATAAATAATGAAAAGTCAGATTATTAAAATTAAAAAAATTAAAAATTAGTACTACTTTATAAATTAAAAATAATTTTGAGAAAACTTTATTTTCTATTTAGACGATCGATATAATTCGATTTCAAGTATAACTAAAACTTGTATAATTATATCGTAACGAGAATCTTGGATTAAAATTTTTGTACCTAAAGTACCCCCACCCCCCAATAATAAACATATGACAAGCACTACAGAATTGATTGCACAGAAGAAAAGTTAAAACTTGGGGCATAGGACCACCTTCTGATTTTAGTAAAGTGTCGGCATTCCCAAAATTGCAATAGCAGAACCAAAAGTCTTAATAGAATTTTCCAGGACTGACTGAAACTCAGTGTGTGAATTTGGATTAAATATAGCGGCAGAGGAAAGTGGTGAAAGGAAACTGATGTACATACAGGCCAAACAGGATAGAGAAGGCAAATTTTTGCAAGATTTCTCAAGTTTTTCTGCTTTTCAAATTCATATCTAGCTTACATACAAACACAGTACGCATATAAAAGTCATTCGAACTAAACGAACAAAAGTGAAATGGTCATATTCCCACGTATAGAGCAGAAGAAAAGGAAACCACACATGTCATCCTGTAAGCCGAGACTATTCCGATGCCCTCCTATATCTAGTACCAACAACACACAAATATTCTTCACAAAGGCCTCTGTATATGTGTGACGCTTTATGTGTGTATGTATACAGCTGGGAACCTAGCTTCTAAAGTATAAACTTTATTTGCGCCACCAGCCTTGAAAGAATGTCATGGAAGAGATGTCACAATAGATATTCGTTTTACGGAATATTCTTCGAGACAGATAGTCTCTCGTAAAAGCCATGAAAACCAAGATTCTCGTCATTGCAGATCAGACTCTGAACCCCAACCCCAAGCAAATATTGATGTCTATCATAGCAATATCAGGCTGACTAGCTTATGGTTTCAAATTTAGTGCACGGTTTTGTTCTTAAAAGTTTAAGAAACTAGAAAAACCATGCACCTATTCTATAATTGCCATGAGAAATGAAATATATAAGCAGTAAATGATGCTAAATCATATACAAGTTTCCAATTAGTAATTATACTATGATACGTCCTAATCATATTTGAATATAGTTCTATATTCATGCTTAATAACGGAAAGGAATAAGAACAAACAGCATCAGCTGAACAAAAGAAATTTAAAACCAACAAAAGTTCCAAAGTGTACATAAAAAAAATTCTGGGAATATAGCCCATCAATTGTAATGATCAACGTAATCAATACATCAGCCAACATCCAAGATTACAAACCCCCAGAACTTATTTTCTCCTCAAAGACCATTCCAAGAAAATTAAGGATGAAGAAACCCATATGACTTGTTCAGTGTTCTTAAAAAAGCTTCAACAATCTCTGATAGCGAACTACCAATATGTTGGTACTTCAAATTATTAAACCTATTCCTGTGCTACATGACACAAACCTTTGCAACTTCTCATGCTACTTAAAACGGGGGAAGATGCGGATTTAACGGAAGAAATTTTGAATGAAGTTGAAAAAAGAAACAAAAGCTCAAGATGCACTATCAATTAATCATTCTATCAAATCTCGAGTAAAATCTGAAGTTCTTCCCCATTATCTCCCATCCAAAAGGGAAAATATATAAAAAAGAAGGGGAAAATTACCATTAACAATAATTCAGAACTTTGAATAGGAGGAGAAATCAATAATGTAAACCTCAGTGACAGTGTCGCACCATTTCACTGCACATGATGCCGCCAAAATCCATCGACTAGCATCCCATGACAGCACAATTATAAACAAAGCCACCCGATTGCTTTCTCGCAAGCAAGTTCCATTGTGGCGACCCTCGACTTGGAACCCATGCATTCAGTTCTATAAAACCTTCCCCTGAAGTCCTAGGTCCACCTATCACAATAAGGCGATCTCCACATGCTCTGAATGCAAGACCCCAACCATTCATTGAGACAGCCCTTTCAGGCAATCTTCCAATAGTCAACCATGAGTTTCTCTCCTTATCATACTTCTTTACCTCCATGTCAGCATAGTCAGCAGCATACAGTTCATCATTTACAACTGCAACCAGAGGGGGTGCACCAGCTGCTGCAGGCATCTCAGCCTCGCCAGCTGCTCCAGTCCTTCCGGGAGACATGTTAGGAATTTCAGTCCATTTTTTAGTCTCTAAATCATACTCCTCACCTGAAGTGAGAACCCTAGTATCTTTCCCAACTCCACCAACCCCACCAATTACATAAAATTTTCTATCCATGAATACCCCACTGCACATCTTCCTTGGCTTATTCATGCTAGGGAGAGTCTCCCACTTCTGTGTCTCGGAATTATACATTTCTGCAGAGCTCAGGATATACCCTGAGAATCACAACCACCAGCTAAAATAGCAATCTCTCCAAGACTAGCTGACCCAAACAAGCACCTTGGAGCATTCATGCTTATGCCAGAAGTCCAAGAATTTGTCAAATACTATATCTATATATAACCTGAGAAGTCACCTCTTTCCCAAAAACAAGCAATTCAGTTCCCACAGCCAAGGATTCCTTATCTGAAAAAATGAAACATTCATTGTGAGGCATCCTTGGCAAATGCATCCACCTGTATCGAATTGGATCAAATGCCTCCCATTGAAGGAGCTGACAAGAAAAGTATACCCAATTCTCAATCACTCCATTCAACCTCCTCAACTTATAGATCTCTCCGCTCCTAATTAAGGAACGAAAACTCCGGTTCAACGAGGCAATGGAACCATAATCGGACCTTGAACAACTTATCAGACAACTGATGGAGTTGTCTCTCCCAATTGGTTGGATTAAGGTATCCAAATCTGAAGACGATTCCCCAACATTTTCCCCACAACCATCCTCCACCTCATGAGAATCCGAGAAGCCCTTATCATCATCTTCCTCAGACTGTTCCTCCGGTGAGTCCTCCACAGAACCCGACAGGTCGTCCTTGGGTTTGTCTAGTCCAATGGAGTGACGGTGGTTAAGTGAATAACCCAAATCCGAAGAAAAATCAGATTGCTTAATGTCATCGTCGGATTGGTCACGCGAATCAGGCAAGAGGAGGTCACGTGAATCTTGTGGGGAGGAAGTAGTATTAATATTACTATTATCATTGTTATCATCGCTGGAAGAATCATCGAGGAGAGCTTAGTCAATTTGGTTTCCCGACAAGTGCCTCCCGATTCGGCGAATGCCAGTGAACGCTTCCCATTGAACATGTAAGCCCACTCTGTTCCTTGTTGACAAGAGCTCGCAAACAACAAACACGACTCGCAGGACCGGTCCTCAAACATGACTCTTCCGACCACCTCCCCAAATTCAAAAGTGGAAATTTTCCACAAAATAAATATTAGGAAATTTCGAATCACTGTAACAAGCACAAGCTTTTTCTTTCTTTCTTTTTTTGGTCCCCCGGAAAAAGAAAACGCTGTCAAGGTAAACAAATTCAACCTATTAAGAAAAGAAAAAACTAACGAAAAGTTTCAATTGAAATTCGAAATGATAAAATAAATCAAACGGAAATTTGAAGCCAATAAAAACGATCCAACTGAGGTTTGTAAAGGAAAAATAATTTACAGAGGCCTTTTTGTGTGTGTGTACTGGTTATGGGAAAAGTGAAAGAAGTCAAAGGAGAATAAACAGAAACAAATTTATAAAACAAGAAAAAGAAAACACACGATCAAACGAACAGAAGGAAAAAAGTACCAGATCTCAGTATTTCATAAACAAAACAAACGGAACATAATATATATAGGCGTGTGCAAATAGAACTGCTAGATTCAAAAGAACAGGAAAAATAAAAGCAGAGAGCGAATTAGATCTGTTTATAATTTCATTAATCTCATTTAACAAATCAGGACAAAAACAAAGTGATTAAGAACTAATAACACGGAAATGGAAACAAATGACGAAAAAAAAGGAGAAGGATTAATAATAACAACAATGTTGCTAGGGACTTACTGATTGGATAAGAAGAAATGTCGCCTTCCTTATGCTACTTCGTCAAATTTTCTTTCTCTGTTTCTCCGTAGGTTGGTTTTCTCGTCCTTTAGATTTTGTCTGCGAATGAGAGCGAGCGATGGACAGCTTTGGCTTCGCCAGCAAAAACTTTTAAGAGGTCCCTCTTATCTCTCTTGAATCTCTTCTCTCCCTCTTTATTTATTTTCTCTCTCCCCAAACAATAAAAGAGAAAATGCTATTTGAATTTTGATTTATGAAGTAAAAAAATTAAATAATAATTTTTCATGAAACTAGATAAATAAGAATCGATATTTTTGAACACTTTTCTCCCTTCCATGGGCGGAGAAGAGGAGATGCGGGGTGCGGGTGATGGTAGTGGCGGCGGCTGCTGATGGGTCCCACATAAAGAGGAGGAAAACAACCGATAGCCGGTGAGCGTCTGTTTGAACGCGTGTTGATTTCTTTATGATAAAAAAGTCGAGTCCGTTATCCCTACGTCTTTTACCGTTCTAATTTATCGGCCAGTGCAGGGCTAGTCAATTTTCTCCGTTAGTAGGCTTTGATTACAATCGTTTTCATGAAAAATTACTTACTTAATCCACAATTTTTCAATATAAGCAGTCACCCCTCAATTTCTCAAATAACCTAATAGTTATAGAAAATCGTTTAAATTGGAATCAATAATATAATAAAATTATAAAAATTTACAATAAAATTTAAACATAAATTTGAATAACTCGATTTGACTCGAATTTTATAAATTTGATTTAATTTTTTGAAATAAAGTTTAAATTATAAAATAAGGCTCGTTAATTCGACTAACTTAAAATTTTTAACTTAAAATTGTAAAAAAGTTTAAAATAAAATTTTAAAGGCTTCTTTTGTCTCATATAATCTTTAGTATAACTTAGATAATGTATCTTATCCAGAGATATTAAGGTAGGGGTAAAGCAAGCAATTATTATAATTCTTTTAAATATATTGTCCAGAAATATTTATTTCCTTAAGTATTAAGGTTTAATTTTCATTTTACTTAATCAAAAAATAATAATTTTCATTTTACATAAATTATATATAAATTAATTTAAAATTTTACAGCAAAATCTCTATAATTTAATATTCGATAAATTGATAACCTATCTAAAATAATAATTTTTCTCGGTTCCTATTTGGGCCCAAGATCTAAATAATAATTTTGATAAATAAATAAGATAGCAACTTTTTAGAAGATCCTTGTATAAATTTATGGTCTCTTCAATATTATAAATTAATAATTTTATATAATTACAAATATAAGTAAAACAACTTGGTAAAATGTGATTCTAACGTTGTTTGCTTCTTCTTAAAATTTAAATCTAAATGCATTTCATCTCTAATTTTTCTTATTGCGTCTAAATGTTTTGGTGTTGTGTTCTCGTACTCTAACAAAAAAATTATGAAAAGTTGTTGCCACTATGAATGCTTCCTTCTGTGTAATTGGTTGCAAATGCATTATATAATCTTAGGTTTCATCCTTAATAGTATTTTCAATAACACTAGTTACAATTTCTTCTAAACTTTTGACCTCTGAATATGAATCATGTTTAATTAGTCAATACAATGTATACGTTTTATTTATGCAAAATAATGTAGTTTCGTTGAATCAGGAAAAATCTTTTTAAATTAATAAATTATTAATTTATCAATTAATTAATATTTTTTAAGTTAATAAAATTGCATGATCCAATTTTATAACTCTTGATTTTAATTTTTAATATGTTCGGATGTTCAATATAATTGTGATTGTATATTGTACATATATGATATAACCTCAAATCAAATATATTTTTCAATTTAAAATTTACATAAATATTTATTTTGATAAATAAACAATTAATTATAATTATAATTTTTTAGAATAAATATAGTATTATAACGCTCGTGAAATTCCGATAATAGATAACTTGAAAGAAACATATTCCTTGTTAGCAGAATGAATTTGTCAATTCGGGTAATTCTACGGTGTGGTATTATACGGTTAAAAAAGGTGCTATCGATTTTGTTATTATTTAAATAATAAAATCGATAAAAAAAATACTAAAAATTAATATTAATTACCGATATAGGTAAACACAGTAAAAAAATTCGGTAAAAAATAATATTTTAAATAGTACTTTACCGAAAACATTATTTTTTTACCGGAGTTTTCTACCACGTTTACCTATATCTATAATTAATAATAATAATAAAACTGGTAGAAATAATAATGTTTTCGATCTTTTTTTTACCGATTTTATTATTTAAAATAATAATAAAACCAATAACATTTTTTTAATCGTATATTAAGTATGCCGCACGTGAACATTTCTCGATCAATTCCTTCCCATCTTTTATTCCAAATACCTTTGGGCTGGCGATTTCATGATAAATTCAATGGATGATTTCACTCTTATTTGGATAAAGGGGGGAAAACGAAAGAAAATAAAATTGAAATTCATATTCTCAAATTTCTTTATTTAATAGGAATAATAGAAACAAAAATTCAGTGTATATGCATTTAATGAATTTAATTTTAATTCCCGATTTTACTGATACATAAATCTTTTATTTATCGAAAAAAATAAATGATTGTGGTAACGCTGTATTTTATTTATTAGGGAAGAAAACAAAGCACTTTCGCCGACCCGAACATCTGTTGTCAAATCAAAGCATCCCGACAGATTTAATGGCGATTTATTAGAAATCGTGGATCGCCGCGTTTTAGAAGACGGCCCAGCTGGCTTTAAATTAATCATAATATTATTATTATTATATTTATTAAACATGTCTTTAAAATTCAAATAAGGTAATTAGACCAAGTCAACGTTAATCCCATTTCAATTAATTTAAGTTAAATTTAATTTAATCTATCTTCCTTTACTATAAGATTGTAGTGACTTTTTTCCTTTGATTATTAGGATAGGTTGTTTGGGCGTGTCACACTCAAAAAATCTTTACATAATGGAAAGCGACCACTATTCCATTTCTTCATGAAACCAAAAATATAATGAAAAAATGTGAACCAATACATACATAATTCAATTAATAAAAATTTATTAGGATAAGTTACAAATTTGCTTATTAATTTTATTTTGTTCATATTTCATTCATTGTATTTTTTATTTTATTTTTTGATTTTTTTAGATTACTTTAAATTATTTTATTATTATTATTATGATGTGACATGGTCTTTTTTATTATCTAATATAAAAATAATTTGAAATATAAAATCAAACTCAAGTGTTCGCCACTTACTATTTATCATCATTGGACGATTGTAGATGGTAGTTGTTCGATCTTAAATTTCATCGGTCGCTTTATTTCAACTCTCTGAATTTGAATTCGACATTCACTTTTTCTGAACATGCTCGGAAATCCATGAATAGGAGATCAAAGGTGTGGAAACCAAAATGTTTCAATCGATATTCATGGGTTTTGAGATTTTTTTTTATGAAACGATCACCAAATTCGGACTGAACATGTCAAACTCCTGATACAATTCGAGAGCAAATAGACGTCCATTCCGATTTTCGACAGTGATGACAAGCAATGGTGACTATTTTAAATATTTTTTAAATTTAATATTAATATATTTTTATTATTTATTTTCAATTATTTTTATATTTAATAATATTTTAAAATGTCACATTATAGAATAATAAAATAAAATAAATGATTAAGAATGTTTAATATATAAAGTTTAGTTAGCAAATTAAAATAATTTAAAATAAAGGAGAAAAAATAAAATTGTAATTTACCTTTATTTTTTATTGAGTTTATGCGTGAATGAGTAAATTTATACAATATTTTAAAATAACATTTATATGTTAGTTTCTCCATTTTAATATAATTTATATAAACATTTTAATTAAATTGTTAATATTTCATTTTTCATATTTAGAAGGGGTAAAAACATGGTTTTTAGAATCGGACAGGTCAACGAATCGGTCGTGCTACCAGTTCACTGGTTCAACCGATTGAACCGGTCAGACCGGTCGTAAGAATCGGACGACGGCATAATTATTTAAAAAATTAAATAAAAATATAAAAAATATTTAATAAAAAATCAAAAAAATTTATGTTGAACCGGTTCACGGTCCGGTTCGAACGATTCAAAGCCGATTCGAACGGTTCCTTGCGATTTACTAAAACCGGTTCAACTGAATTAGAATAGACCGAATCAAATAACGAGTCCTAATTGAACCGACAGATCCGGTCCGATTTTCAAAACACTTGATAAAGAAGAAGAAATGAGTGAAATCTAGCTGTAATAGTTTCTGAGTCAGCTTCTTTGGTGGATGAGATTCTAAACCGTCAGAGGCGGGTTTTGAGTGGTCCCACACCGACCTGATGTTTTTCGTCTCTCGACACTTAGATCTCACGGTCCAAAATCATCCATAAAAGCATTTCCAAGAAGATAATATATTTAACATTAAAGTCAATTTGAAAATGGTCATGATAATTGAATTAGATTTAATACATTTTTTATTCACTCTTGAAAAAGAAAAATAAATAATTTATTAAATGATATTAATAGATTAAAAGAGTTTTTTTTGAGATCTTGTGTTCAAGTAATTGAGTGTATAAGATATTTATTGTCAATAATTAAGAAAAATTATGAATAAATTAAACTTAAATTTAGCTTTAGAATGAACTAAACTTAGGTTATGATGTCAAAATATAATATCTCAACTTGGTTTAAACGAAACATGATAGAGATATTATTCGAGAACTTAAAAATAAGTCGTAGATAAAAAATTATACATTGTCACACAAGTACAATCATGTTATACAATATAAAAGGGTTTTACAACAGTTATTAACTCATCTCATCAGTAATACATTGATCGATGATCAAATTAATTATTTTAACAAATTAGGGATTGCATTATAAACATCTTAAATTAATAAAACTATTTAATATGATTGAACTAGCTTTACTTATTGAACATTTGTTCTTAATCTAAAAATTTATCTTTTAAGGTCCAAGTAAGTCTAATTTTTTTTAGATTGGGCCTAAACTTACCTAACGAGTTTGATTATGCTCACAAATCGATCCACATACATTTTAGATCAAACTCTCATCTCTTAAGAATTTGAGTAGTTACATTTAATAACATTAGGGTGGGACAACAAACTTTAAGTACCCAAGTCGTAAAATGGGTATAGTTAAGGGTCAAATTGTGAAATATATTTTTAATCTTCACTTTTGGGGCATCTAGTTTTTGTACTTATTTTTTATATAAAAAAAAACTCGTAAGTAATATTGTAGACATAATTTGACTTCAGATGTTGATATCTCAACAAATAAAAAACATTGTGATAAAAAAAACACAATCATGAGGCTAAACCCTAACCCTTCCCAAGGGTTATTGTAATTAGCACATTACCCATGTTTAGGTCCACAAATGAAATGAAATTCTTTCAAGAATCTGATTCTGGGGAAGAAATGCCCTTTTAGATTTGATTGACACCCAATTGGATGCAGTTTTTCGTTCACACACATTCCAGTGAAAATGGAATAATATTCTTTCACAACCTCGCCCACAATACAAATAATAATAATAATAATAATAATAATAACAATAATAATATGAGGTGATCCATTATTAATGCTGCAGTTGTATGATATATATTTAAAAGAAAAACAATTACGAAATTTAATTAAAAAGTGGAAGGTTGGTAATAAATAATTGAGTTTATACAGACACAGCAACTGACCATAACCAACATTTTATAACCACTTGTGGAACTCTTTGTTTCTATAACTTAATTAATAATGGTGGCTGTAGCCAGTAGTTGGTGGATGTGTCCCCTATCTTAATTGTCAAAGGGCCTTGCACTTTGGTTTATAAATAATAAAAAACCTCCCAATTTATTAATTTAATCCATGCTTAGCAAATTGGACCACACCTACATCTTGGTCTAATAGATTAATAGTTTCATAATTTATTTATATAATATGCTCCCAAAAATGCTACTCCAAGCCTGGGCCGCCACTATGTAGTCCAAGTACTAGAGTTTTTGTTAATGATTCTGCTTATTTTTAAAAAATTATAATTACAATCATAAATAGTGTTTTATTTTATAAGAAGCAATTATTGTTTTTGTCATTATAAATGGAACTAAACTAATATTATAGATTGAATTGAAATTAATATTATTATAGAATAATTTTAAAATATATCTTTAAATATTAATTGACAATATACCTTTCAGACGTAGTTATTTGAACCCTAAACCTATAACGAATACCACATTCTTTTTTATTACTAAAATTACTTATGAGTTCTATGTAACGATAGTTTCTGTCTAAATTTAATTATAGAAAGATGTAAAATATGGTATAAGTGGGCCAATTTGTATATGTATATTATTCAAGACATTTTAGGCAGAGGTTGTTTGGGACATATAGTTAAGCTATTGTGTGGACTCAACAGGTTGGGCCTTGAGGGATCTTATTACCTTAAGCATATGGAGAATGCATAGAACTGCAAGTACGAAAACTTGGATTTTCAAATCTGAAAGGATCGAAATGGGGATTTAATTATTATTTTTATCTTGGGTTCTAAATAATTAAAGAAATGCAGAAGACATTGCACTCATCGACATCCAAGTAGAAAAATATATCAAACTTTATCTTGATTATTTTATTTTAGTTTTCATTTGCCTTCTTCATATAATTTGCAATGGTATGTTCTAATTAGTTATGGTTAGTTAGTTTAGTTAGTTATTAGTTAATCATAATTGAAGTATTTTTAGATATAAAAACCCACTAATGTAATTAGGGGTGTGAAAAAATATTCGATCCAAATAATCCAATCCGTTTATTCGATGATTCGGTCTGATATTTTTTTGGATAATTGGATCAGATATCCGATAAAAAAAATTAGATAATCAGATCAAATATGAATGTGAGAAACCTCAATTTCGAATTATCCATTGGCCTTTAACCCTAAACCTGATAACCTTCCACGGGAAACTTTCCCAACTTACAGGCTAACTGGAGTACTGGGCCGTTAGTTTTCACTTCTAAACAACCCCAGCCTACAGTAATAACCGGCCTGCTAGGTGATTAATTTTTTATATAATTTATATATAATCCAAGTATAATTATATATATATATCGACTAAAAGGAGAACTAGAGAAGATTAATCTAATATATCAGTGAGCGCAACACGATTGCAGTTAGCTTCATTCGACCAGGCAGCAACTATATTAGATATTTTAGTAAATAATAAGTAAATTAACTATTAAGATATTATAATATAAATTAACTATATTAGAAATTTGTTACTGATTAAATGTCACACCCCAACATTTAAGTGTTGATAGAATTGTTTGGAGAAGAAAAATGAAAATTCCTGTTTAATTAAAGTGTTAAAAGGACTAAATTGAATGATTAATTATTCAAAAGGTTTAAAATTACCATTTTATAACATTACAATTTAGTGAACATAGGGATGGCCCTACAACAACATGTATAGTGAAAGATTTTTTATTTAGGAAAGAAAAAACATTGAAAATGACAAGTACATGTATGATTAAGTCATCTATAGTTGGCTTTTCAGACATTGATTGTGACTCTCCATTATTAACCTTTTCTATTTTCTTCCTGCACTTTCCCATTTCTTCCTAAAAAACCTTCCATTTAAAAAAAATAAATAAAAACATCGCATGTGCTTCTTTGAGAAACCAAACTTTTAGTTTGGATTTTCTTGTCCCCATTTACAACATTTACAACATGCACTTACTAATTCATCCTTCTAAAGGTTTCTAGCTATCTGGTTTTATATTTGAACACATTGCTATCAGAACATGAAGTTTTGCTGAAGCAGAAAACGCTTTGAAATCCAAATGAGACAGCAAGCGGCGAATAACCTGTTTAAGTTTGCTGTCTTTGTCTTCGGAAAACAACTGAGGTGCAAGAGGCTAATGAACGACATCACTGCCCCGGTTTGATCGTAAACGGCCGACTGCTGCAAAAAAAAAAAAAATGAAACCGACGTAAAAGATATCTTAATTATAGCACGAACTAAGTGGTTTAAGTAGTTAAGGGATTATTGATATCCTTGAAGGTTTCGGATTTAAACACGATGTTTGTATGAACATTTATTTCAAATGGTTGAAAGTTCTTCAAACAAATATTATATTGTATTCACCTAAATAAATAAATAAATAAAAAATACCTTAATTATAAAGAAAAAAAAACCATGTTGCCGAGCTTCAGGTTGCTGCAATCTTAGGAAGCACCAGTTTAAGGCTTCAAGATACATGTCTGAAACAAGGCAGAGGGAAAACATCCCACATGGTTGAATCTCAAAGACAGTAGCACAAGGGTTTGGGACCAAAATATCAATTCTGGACCACATTTACAGTTTCTTTCTTGACTTGGATTAGCGTTCGTATATTCTTATTACATTTATTCAATTTTTTTGTCATAATTATGTTTAAAATAATCTTAATCCATATAAATTTAAAGATATTTATATATTCATATCATATTTGTTTTCGTACTGTAATATCGCACTTAATGTCACCAAATAGCATCAGACAATAACGATAACGTCACACTAATACGGAGAAAAAACATGCATATTACATATAGTCACATGTCCATGAATGAACCACTAAACTAAAGACTAAAATTTTATTTGAATATAAAACGAGAGGCGATGAGCTTTGCAAATTAGAAGGTGAAGTGCTAAGATAAAAAGCTTACCAATATAAACTTATTCAAATTAGAAATTGAGTGTATAAATGTTAATTGTCTCTCAATATCGTGATTGTGTCAAAAAAATAATAAATTGAAATATGAGAGATCATATTATAAGAGAGAGCAAGTTTGTGGGTTAAGTTTTTTTTTTCTTGAATAATATGCAGTGATTATAAGGTTCAATTTTTTTAATATTTTAATATCACACTCTGCAGACAAAACTGCTCAAACTTAATACCTCTAAAAAAATAACATTTCTTTTTACCACTAAAATCACCTGACGAGTTCGTTTGTATGTTAAGTTATGAAACTAAGTCATATGTATCGATACATAATCTAAAGAATTGATACTTCAATAGAGGGCTAAGAACCATTTCCCATGTCATTCTTTGATACCCGAAAACCTTCTTTCCTATTTCCCCCATTAGGGCTTGTTGAAAGTATAAGAAAACTCTATAGCTGTTGATCTTTTCCCATCCTTTAATAATAAAAATTGTAGACCTTTACCTCTTTTGTAACATAGTGACTTCATATTTTACTTTTAATAACCTTGGGAGTTTGAAGACAGAAGAACCAAGAGATTTTCTAAGTTAAGATTTTGGTAATCTTTGGACCTAAGAAGAAAATAGTGAGAAACCCTAATTTGTCCTTCCTATTTATATTTAGATTTTAAAAGATTTGAGAGTTCAATCGTGTATAATAGTAACCCTTGGATTTATTTAATGTTTTATGTGACCTGGAAGCTTTAAGTGAAGTAGTTGGGGGAGATGTTATCAAATCAAATTAAGGTTTATATTACTATCAAATCGACTTAAGGTTTAGATGAATAATTATGGTGAATTTTGAAAGTTATAAAATTATAACTAATGTAATAGTGGATTGGGTAAACTACACATTTAGTATATTAACTATTACTTTTGTTCCATTTCAATACCTAAATTTTTCCCTCAAAATCATATCTAATGTTTAATTTGGGTTTCAATTTGATACAAGTCATTAAAAAATTAACAAAACTAAAGACATAATATTTTTTTAATTTTTCAACGAGGATGTGTCATTATCTTATAGTGGTAAACTTTAATCTATCAAAATTATGGTGATAAACTATTGACGTGACATTTTTTATTTTTTTAATAAAGACATATCATTAATCACTTATACAATAAAATCTAAAAGAATCCACGTGTAATTTTACGTATGACAAAACTAAGCTAGTCAGCTTAAAGTCTTGAAATTTTGATAGATTTGAACCCTACAATTAAACTAAAACCTCATCAACGAAAGGTGAAACTTGTTGTATTAGAATTTCAAACATATTAAATAAAAGCATCTTTAAAATTGCTCGTTTAAAAACAAATATATGCATGGCAACGACTTGATCAAAATATATATTGAAAATTGAAATCAAAGTTTAAAAGGATAATAAATATTTTATTTTCAAATGGTTAATAATTTCTATTTTCATGAAAAAAAAATCTTTTTTCATGTTCAATCTTAACTAGCTTCAAGACTTGGAACTTTGACTAAATTAAATCATAATTAAAAAGAAGAAATGATTATTCCAATGCTGCATACTCAAATGCGTGATCTCCCTTAGTCATGAATGCCATTTATCTTATATTAACGAAGTTTAGGGTAAAGTACATAAATAGTATTCCGATCATAGGGCGTTGCTTTGTTGAGTCATACGATTATTAAAGTTATAAAATGGTTTCCAAATTATAAGATATTGATGACTACAAGATATTGTTATGTGGAATTCTTTGACTATCAAAAGTTATAAAATGGTCTCTCAATATTCATATGTTCCAAAATCATCATTTTCTATATATAAAAAAATTGATGCTTGTCTGAGCTGGACATTAACTTACTGACTGAAATATAATAAAATCATATTTTAATGATGTCTATTGGCACCAGTGTTGCTTTCAAGCACTGGCTCGGCAACATAATGTTTCAAATATTGGTTCAATGACATAGTGTACACGAAGATTCGATCCACAATACATCTAAAATGATTCTAAGATCGGGTTTTATCATGTCTCAATCAATAAGTTAACATCCATCTCAAACGGTCATCAATTTTTTAACGAAAAATGACGATTTTGGAATATATGAATAGTCAAGTGGTCATTTTGTAACTTTTAATAGTCAAATGACTCAACAAAATAACGTCCTATAATCAAAAATCATTTTGTAACTTTTAATAGTTTAAAAACTCAACATAATAATACTCTATAATTAGAGACCATTTGTAAAATTACTTGAAATCGTCGTCGCGGAGGTATGAGCTAGGTTTTCCTAATTGAGGCCTTGAAATGTGTCGTAACATACGTAAATTAAAGGTCACATGACACATGTCCCATGGCAAAGTGAAAATTTCATTACATTTTCATCAAAATATAAGATCGATTTATATAATATTATACAAAACAGTCCTTCAATCAAGTCAGCATAACAATAAAAATTAGATCATACTAGACTCAATCAAGTGATAAAATAAAAAATTATTTTTTCTTAAAATTTTTAAATTCGAATAATTATATTTATAGAATATATATACGTTGTTAATATATTACAAAATTTTAAATAGTTATTATTTTATAATTACTTTAGATAATTAAAAAATATATTATATTACGAGGAATCTAAGCTTTGATTTAGCTGACCCTATTTCCATATGTAAAGGGGTAAGAGGAAGTAAGGTAGTAGGCTGTTTTCAACGCCAAGTTAAGAGCAGTTTCCGTGGAAGACCTCCGACAGTAAGAATTATGAATTGCCTACCGTGAGCCACGATCCCACGACCACAATATTAAGAGTCTTAATTGAATTACATAAATATCGAATCGTTGACTTGACCGTTTGAGAAGCTCTATATACCTTATTTTTTAAATCTAGCTGAAAAAACTGGAACATGTGACATATCACGTGTTGGACATGAAACTAATTATTTAAATGTATAATTTTTTTATATTTGTATAATTTTTATATTATTTTATAAATATCTATAATTTTAAAAAAATTAAACATTTTCATTTATATAATTTTATATTCTTATATATATAAGATGACGCCCTAAAAGGGTCGTGTAACTACTCTAACCCACTCATCTTTCTAATTCACTATTTTCAAGTAATTAAGTGTCAATTCAATTAAAAGAATATTAAAATTTATTTTTTTAAATAATAAACATTTTAATTATTTTTTTTATTTTTGATCTGAATTCATTAATAAATAAATTAAATAATAATTTTTAAAACTTTTTTTTATATATTAATCTAACAAATTGTTAAAACTTAGAGTGAGAAAGTGAGTATATATAATTAAAAAGACAGGAAGTAATCAGAGAACGTGGGCTTGCGTGCTAAACTGACAGAGGGGAGGGCCGCATAGATGGGTGATTATTGACTACATTTCCCCCCTTAATCCCACTTGCCTTCTTACCCCGGTTCCCAGACACTCCCATCTGGACACCATGGCGTATCTCTCTCCCCCTTTTTTTTCTATTTGGGATTCTCATCCTTCTTGCCTTCCTCTTAATATCTATATATATATATATATATATATATATATATATATATATATGTATGATTCTGATCTGATTCATATAAATCATATATATATAATTATATATAAACGTGAATACACCAAAATAACCTAATTTATTAAGAAGCATAGCTCACTGCTTTCTCCATGCATTTGTCTGTTATCATTACACTACCAAAGCATCTCTCTTTCTTCTTGTTTTTTCTTTCTTTCTTTGATTTGTCACCCCCCATAACCCCTGTTTTTTAATCCCATCTCTCTCTCTCTCTCTATATATATATATATATATATCCTTAAAATTTTCATTTTGTTGATTTATTTCTTTCCCCACACAACAATGGCAAGCAGAAGATCACGCTCTAGGCAATCAAGTGGTTCCAGGATCACTGATGATCAGATTATCGACCTTGTTTCCAAGTTGCAACAGCTTATCCCTGAGTTTCGTCGAAGACGCTCCGACAAGGTACCAAAACAATGTTCTTTTTTCACATTTATCTCTTTCTTTCCAATAATGTTTTTGCCGACCAGCCTTTGCATGACTTGTTAGTTATAAGGTTTAAGGTTTAAATCTGCATGTTTGAGTTTTTCGATTTGTATTCTGAAATATAGATATGATAGTGTAATGTAAGAATTAATGAGTGACTTCATTAGTAAAAAGATATGATCTCTTAGAAGATTCGAATTTGAGCAGCAACATTGTTAATAAATTTAAAAAATTCTAAACATAAACATCACACACTATTCAAAAAATAGTGTAATGTGATGATTGATTATGTTTTCTCTCTCTAATATTTAGTTTTCTCTTTCAGGTATCAGCATCCAAGGTCTTGCAGGAAACCTGCAACTATATCAGGAATTTACACAGAGAAGTGGATGGGTTAAGCGACCGGTTATCTCAGCTATTAGCTTCGACGGACACGGATACCGACCAAGCAACAATTATCAGGAGTTTACTTGAGGAATAATCAGCTTTTTGTTTTCTACTAGATTCACTATTTACTTACCTTTTCCATATATCTAGGGTTTGTTTATCTATAGTAATGGGTTAAAACAATGGGTATGGTTATCCATGTTATATAATCTTTGTCATCGAGATTTGTATACTCATCAAGTTTATCCTCGTATATTTATGAAATAAAAATAAATTATGAGTGGATTTAAAATTAGGTATAAGATAATTAAGATATATGTGTAAGGAAAATTTTGAAAATTTTTAAATATTTTCATAATTTGTTGATGGTGTTGTGCATGAATCTTTTAAAATGTATCGAGGAAACCTAACTAGTTATGCTTGGCTATAATTAATACATAAAATTAATTAAAAAATAAATGTTAAAATTATATATTTTTAATGCTTTTTGTGCTTAAAATATTTGTTGTTCGATGTAAATGTCTAACGCTTTTAATTTCACTATTTTAGGCGACTTATTCTTTACGAATTTTAAAAAAACATTGTTCGATACATGTCACGTACATATATGTATTTTTGATGTAATATTATTTTTAAAAAACCCAAATGTTTGTAAAATATTAAAAAAAACCTCTAAAATTCATAAACTCAAATCATTAATTCCTTTGTCGGTTGTCATCGTTGCCATCGTTATTGCCAGTCACATACCCACCAATCGTCGAACTCTACTGTTAAACAACTCATTATCATTGTTTCTAAACCCTAAATCCTTGTATTTTAAATCCACTTTTCAACCATCAAGTTGATCAAGAATTTAAGCAGCTACGATCTTGCGCGATCCAACCTCCTCAGCCGCCTCCAACATTTCAATCGGAGAAACAATGCACAACTAAGAAATAGGTTTTAAGGTTTTATGATTTGAGGATTTAGAACTTATATAGATTTAGAGATTTAAAAAAGGGTAAGGAGATTATCGATAGTAAAATTTAGTGGCCGTTAGATAGATGATCACTGACAACAACGATCGTAATAGCGTTCGATAATAGAACTTTTTTTTTAAACTCAACAATAGAGTTGATGATTCGAATTTAGGGATTTTTAGTTTTTTTTTATGTTTTAGAGAAATTTGATTTTTTAAAATAATAAATTTTTTAATAAACGTAATGTGAATGAAAGAGGAAATTAAGCTTTTGAATGAGAGTATGTTACTGGATTTTCACTGTCTCAGGCAGGAGATGTTTTCCCAAATGAAATAGATGCACAGTTAGTTTTACCCTATTTTATTTTAATTACAATTTTATTGCTTTTTAAATTTTAAATAAAAATTTGGTAAAATTATTTAATATAATGTGTTAACATATTATTGATTAAAATAAATTTTTAATGGAATTAATAGAAAATTTAAAATAATCACATAATAATAATTTAAGTATTTGTTTTTAAAAAATAATTTAAATACTTAAAGTAAGCATTTTTCTTTCCTTTCCTTTTCTTTTCCAATGATGTCAGCTTTGGTCTTAACGTTTGATACACTAGTGCCTCAAATCTTTTTTTTTTGTCTATTTTAATATTTATATTTTATTTTTTTAAATTATATTTAACGTTTAATTTATATTCTAATTTGATATCTATCGTTAAAAATTTAATAAAATTATTGATATGATATTTTTTAATGATATATTATCATTAACATTAAATTTTTAATGATAAGATACCAAATTAAAATTTATACAAAATGATAACAAAATAAAAGTAATAATTTATGAATTATATATGTAGTTTATTCTAATAAAAACAAGAACATAGACCTTACGCGTAGAGATCCGGAAACGAGTCCGCATTACTCTCAATGTAGATGCGACGTATCCAAATCACAAGATCCATAAACACGAGCGAAAAACGACCGTCCTTTCCAAGTTTCTGCAAAATCCCTTCCGAAATTTCCAGAAGTTCATATTTTGGTTACCTTTTGAGCATATAAAATAAAACGTTGATTAGTGTTAAAACTGAATGAAAAAAAATGGTTCTTTTGTGCTTTCTCAATTCAATCCAATTTAGTTAGAACTGATTTTTAATGTATTATTGATTTCTTTAGGTGATTGTATCTCTCGGTGCCGGTCCGTGGGATGCTCTATTTGGTGGAGGAAACATACCAGCCTTCATTTTGGCTTCCTTATGCGCCCTGGCTGCGGGGATTATCGCAACACTCAGGCTGCCTGATTTGTCGAGTTCCTTCAAGTCATCTGGTTTTCATTTTGGTTGAGGACCAAAATGGCATTAATAAAGTGAAAGCATACTTGTGTATTATATTGCTTGGCGGCCATGGAAATGTTGTCATTTGATTTCAGAAGATGGCTATTATTTTTCACACAAAAAGATATGCGAAGTGCATATCTAAATTCCTTCATTCTTTTCCCCCAATCTTCGCCGGTACGTGTATCTTTACTTGAGTAGGCAAATTGCCCATTATTATATTGGAAAAAAATTACATGCTCTCATCCACAGGGAGATAGAAGATGTAATTGACATCTGTAATAATGACACATGTTGAATTAATTTCTACTTGTACAGTCACATTTATGTCCGAAAGATGAACTGTATCGGATTTGAAACACAAATATCTTTGAAAATTATGTCATTTGTTGTAGAGTTACGCCAAGTGAAATTAATTTATTATTAACTTATACCCTAAGACACGAGGAAAAAACAATACTCCTAAAAAAAGTTTCGTTTTAAATTAAGGGATCATTGAACCTTCGGTTGCAGTGATATTATTTCGTGGAGGCAGTAAACAAAAATGAGGTGGGATAGAGAAAGGGTTAATGTAAAGCTCAAACCTGTTACGGACATCGTTCAGGCCTTTCTCTTTTTCTGCAGCTCCTGTGACTCCTTCCACTTAAGGCAGATTTGGTAAGACAAACCTGAAAAAACCATGAGTACACAACCCCATTGCTTTGTGGACAGTGGATTGCCGCTCAATAGAGAAGACACCACAATGCTGACAAATTTGCGCGTTGTGGTAATGGTTGTGTTCACCAAGGATCCAAACCGACTTATGGTCAAGAATATGAAATTCTGGCCGATGGCACCACAGAGGCAATAGAGCAAAATATCCCCAGCTGCTTCTGGATGCAGCTTGAAGAACTGGACTGCCTCGAAGCCACTAGCTTGTGGCCAACCAAACATGTAGATCATGTTGTATGCGGTACTCCATAAGTTCATTCCCAACATTACGTCCCAAGCTCTTGTCTTTGGATACCTAAGCAACGAAGTATAATGAATGAACCAAAGTTCTCCTTTGGAGAAAAAATAAAGAGTGCTTGCTCTTTAAATTTAATTGGAAAGCTTATTCAATTGACCAACAAAGGGGGGGGGAACAGGTGGGGGATAATTAGGGATGGTCATAGGTAGGTCAGGTTTTTGGCCTATCCAAATCCGACCCGAAAAGCAAATTCTTTCATCCGCATTTGACCCAACTCAAATTTAAGAGGGTTTCACCCAATCTAAATTTTGACCCGATATTTATGTGAAAACCCACATCCGATCTGATCCCACACAAATATATATATATAATTCATTTTTATTAGGTAAAATAAGGATTTAATTGGAAAAAATAATATAGAAGAATATTATTGCAATTATTCATAAATATATAAGGGATGATTATAATATTATATCAGGTCTAGTCGGGGAATTTTCACCCTATCTGACCCGATCTCATTCTTCAAAAAAAAGAGGACCCGAACCCCATCTTTTTATATATAAAAAAATGCAACTCGATCGAATCACGCAGGAACCGTCGAGATTGAGTCAAATGAACATCCCGGGATAAAGCAGCAATGCATATTAAGTGTAACAAAATAGAAAAGCACCGAAGTTAAGGTGGGACAAAGTTGTCGACAAACATACCTCGTATTTATTGAATCCTGAGTGGCGTTAGTAAAGCCATCAAATGCAAGGTTCAAAAAACAGAGCGCAAATCCAAGGGATGCATTAGGATGTGCCAACTTGCTAATAATTGTTTTTGAGCTAGTCTGGAATAAGATCAAAGCATACGTATTATGAGCAAAGCATATGACTCGGAACTGAGATTTCATTGGTGGCCTTAAAGACATTTAGTCATCACAATGCCTTGTGAAGAAGCAAGATGTCAATTACAACTAAAAAAAAGTGACATTGTTATTACGGTCTAACAAATATCACATTTCTCACCTTCATACGTGCAAACATAGATACTCCTCCAGCCACAAGGAATGTGCAGATATACTCGGGCAAAGAGTATTGAATACCATAAACTAGAGTACCCATCAGCATGACTGCATAAGGGAAATATACGTTAAGATCATTCACAAACAGCATGATACATGTTTCTTTAACCTAAAGTAAATTTAGGAATAAGTGACAATCCTTTATAAACACCAATTAAAAGTTATTGCGTTAAAAAAAAAATCAAAGTTATCAATGCTCTGCATGATACCATCAATTTACTAATCAATGAAGAATCATGAAAAATAATAGTTTACAGAAAATAGTGTATATCTTACCTAGAATCATTTTTGAGGATTTTGCCAGCATCTGCATGTAAGACGAACAGTATCAAATGTTAAAACCAATCAATTTAGCTGTCCGAGGGGAAATCAACAATAACCATAATAGCAAGGGCTAATGCCCCATCTCTAACCAGAAAAACATTTGGATTCAACAATAATCGACGGGTGATGACTCTAAATTATAGCACTAAATTAACAAGTGTTGATAGTTTGACTTTGTCCATGATAATAACATTTTGCCGATTACGAGAACTATACTGGAGAAGGCATACTTAATTAAGAATTGTTTTTGGAATGTGGATTAGGATTGCATATCAATAACTAGAGTGGCACAAAAACATGAGAGATAAAACGAGAAAATATCTAAAAGGTATGAAGAATCTAAGATCATGCCTGAGCAGGGTAACTGATGTATTTCAATGATTCAATTCCCATGGCTGGACCAATTGTATTGGTGATTCCAGCACTCCAATAAGTCCACCATGGTGCACCACCACTGCTGCCACTGGACCAAAGCTTGATCACTGTGTATAAGGCACAAGAAAAAACAGATTATTATCTCTACTTCTCACCAGTCAATGGTACACGAAAAGCCAATTTTATCAAAATACAAAAGTACAGTAAAGGGGATGGCGAAACTTACTTATGTATGACCAAACTAAACAGATCACATTCTGCGCTAAGTTAAGGAACGCAAGATGCTCAAACCTCTTTCCATCAAGGCCAAATCTCTTGGTGGATCTAAAAAGGAAAAAGAAAAAATAATAAGATGAATATGTGAGCATGAAACAATCACTTAGTACGACATGCTCATAGAAAAGCTACAATAATGCTTCACAAGCCAAATAGTCACGCATAAAAATTTGAATGAACAGGTTCAATTAAAATGAACTGAAAGGGAATCACTGCAAATTATTCTAATCCAACACAAAGATTCGGAATAGTAAAATATTCACTAATATCCTTTTTTCCTCGTTTCTGTCTTTGCATCTACATCCACTTCCAAATTAACTGAGAGATTTCGAATAATTTGTTGTATATTTAAAAATGCATAATCAACAACAGTTGATCGGAGACGTACAGACGAATCCGATGAAAATGAGAGCGAATAATTTGATAAAAAATGAATTATACAATTTCAAAATGAAAACATACAGAGTTTCCTGAAGAACGCCTTGGTAAATATAGGCAGACCAAATTCCGGCCACGAAAAACGCCAAAACCAAAGCTCGCCGTAATCCAGCGACGGGCGCTTCCATTACCACGCCATTGAAAAACTGTTTCTCCCTTCTTCTTCCTTAGTTTTTATGTGATAATTAAATCCAAAAGAAAAAGAATCGAGGAAGGAGGAAACATACAGAGATCTTGTAACGACCAAAGCACTTTCTATCATAAGGAAGTAGCGCCAAACTACGTGATTGTTCCACGTATATTCGTTTTTATTGGACGGCTGATTCTTCTTTGATTGGTTGTTGTTGAAACGCAACGGGGGCATTTTGCCGGTTCTTTAATCTCAAGGCCAACCGTCTGTTTGACTTGAAGCTTAAGCCCACTAAAATACTACCGATAATGGGCCTAAACAACGGGACTAAACCCCAAACATCCCATCCATATGTAGGAGTGTAAATGAACCGAGCTTAAACTAACAAGGCTATGTTCGTATTTATTCATTTATTTTTAAGATGTTCATGTTCAATTTATGTTTGTTTAAATTTTTAATATTATTTTCATGTTCATTTTGTTTTCATTTGCAAGCTTAAGCACATTAAAACACTACCAATAATGGGCCTAAACAACCGAGCTAAACCCCAAACATCCCACCCATATTTTATTTATCTCTCTTTTAATTCAATTATATCAATAAACCGAAACACTACCGAATGAGGTTGGTTCGAGTGGTAAGTGATTTTATATCGCTTAAGTAAGTCTCGAGTTTGAGTACTTGTGTATACAGAAAAATCCTGATGTGAGTAGGGCTGTAAACGAGCCGAGTCGAGCTCGACTCGAACTCGAAAAGTTTAAAATTAGGCTCGACTCGACTCTAAAAATCACGAGCTAAAATTTATCAAGCTCAGCTCGAACTCGAAATATAATATTGAAACTCGACTTGAACTCGAAAAGGCTCGAAATCAAAAAAATTAAGAAGCTCGATTGAAACTCGAACTCAAACTCGAATTTGAACCTACAAAAATCTTACATTACATTTAAAATATATATTTTTAAAAAATTATAATTATCAATAATGCATTTTTAATATATTTTTAATTATGTAATTTTAAAAAATCTAAAATTATAATATAATATTTTTTTCGAGTAGCTCGCGAGCTTTTCGAGTCGAGTTCATTCGATTCGAGTGTTGATCGAGCTTTGACCGAGTCGATCTCGATTAGCTCGCGATCTGTCTCTTCTCATTTACAGCCCTAACTGTGAGATTCACTCACTAAAACCAGGTGTACGATGCGGGTCGGTTCGAATTAGTCAAGGCGAAACTTTAAAATCAGGAGGACAAAAAAACAAAACACTTATTTTTATATTTAATAAATATAATTATTTGTAATCTCAAAATAAATTGTTTGTATGTATAAAATATAAATTTAAATCACTTTTTTTAAACTATTATTATATTAGTAGTATTTAAAATTAAAATTACATTTAAATTCATTAATTGATCGAGTGATAAATGATGTTCATATTATTTCATTTTATATAATTTTTAAATCTCTATATTTATTTTGAAAATATAAATATTTCTTCATTTAATTAAAGAAAATTTGAGATTACACATGTAATTATTAAAATTAAAAGAACTACATATCATATTTCATATTAAATTAAAATTCCTTCAAAAATCGATTAACTCTTTTATTTGGTTAAGATATTTTTTCTCTTTACTATATTTTTTTTGTATAAAATAGTATTTAAAAGATATTTATATTTTAATAAAAATATTTAAATGTATGAATAAAAATATATTTATATTTATATATTCCAATGTACGAATATAAATATATTAAATATATTTATATATTTAAAGGTATGAATCATTTATATTTTTATACATTTTAAAAAATAAAACTATTAATTAAACTAAAAACACTTAATTTAAGATTATATATATAATCATTAAATTAAAAATGTGAAAAAAATTAAACTTAGTTTAAAAATATATGAATCTTAAATTCAAATTTTTCTTTTAATTTTGTATAAATTAGTATTTAAAATATATATAAATTCTTTCCAACTATCATGCAAGTTAAGATTTAATTTAATGGTTTAGTGTTTCTAAGTATTTTTTATTTAGCCTAGGTTCGAATCTCTTCATGTCCATTTTTCTTTCATTTTTTCTGGCATTAACTATTGAGAAAATAACCTCAGTGACAAAAAATGTCTTATAATATACTGTTAGGATTTTCGGAAGCTCGAATCGACAACCGGAACGGTTTGCAAAGAGGGGTCGGAACGGTTTTGTGTTTAGGGAGTAAGGAGATTGAAAGATAGAAAATTGCACAGCGATTTAGAGTGGTTCGACTTTCTCAATCAAAGTCTACATCCACTACCTTAGCTCCTCACCAAGGATTTTCCAACAAATTCACTAATTTGTTCTTTCTTTTGAGGACAAAGAGATAACCTTACAACTCCCTAGTTTTTCCGGGCTAAACTAGAACCTTTCCCTAGCTTTTACACGGGCTAAGCTAGAACCTTCCCCCTTTACAAAAGGATAATAAGTGTAAACAAGAAAACCTCTCTAAGGTAGGTGTTTACAAGATTGAGCTCACAAGAACAAAATATTTACAAGAGAAAGATGAAATAAGATTGAAAAACTATTCTCTTGTGTTTGATTGCTTGGATAGTTGTTCTCTCTCTTCTTCAAGTGTTCTCAGCTTGTATTTATAGCTTGGAATGAGTTTGAAGTCGTATATAGCCGTTGGGGATGTTTTGGAGCCGTTTGGGGATGATTTTTATGCTCAAAAAGGTTGCCCAGAATAGAGGGAATCGGTACCCCTTCATAGGGAATCGATACCTCTTCATAATATTCAAATATTATGACCGTTGGGCTGTTGAACAGGGGGGGAATCGGTACCCCCTGTGGGGGAATCGGTACCCCCTGGACATTCTGTTTTTGAGCTTTAGACAGGGGGAATCGGTACCCCCTGGGGGGGTATCTGTACCCGGGGTATCTGTACCCCCTGGGGGGGAATCTGTACCCCCTGGGCAATCTTGAAACCCCTTAAAATATTTTTGGCTCAAATCAGAATTTTAATTGACTTTGAATTATTTTTGAAACCTTTTAAAAACTTTGAATAAATTCAATTAAGTCCAAAAACATATTGTAAATTTAATTCAAGTCCAAAAACCATTTTGCCTTAAATTGTTATATCAGAACATAGTTCAACAATCTCCCCCTTTTTGATATAACAAAACATTTGAAAAATTGTTTTTGACAAAACTCCCCCTTAATAAAATGTTTAATGAAAAAGATACTAATTGTTGGAAAACATATGAAAATGTTAAGCTCCCCCTTTTTCATTAAGAAATTGAATTTTTCAAACCAAACTTCTCCCCCTTTTTGTTATATCAAAAATAATTCAATCTTTGAAGTTCTAAAATAACATTGGAGAATAAGTGATAAAATTGACATTTAAAAAATAATTTGAAAAATTAAAAGCTCCCCCTTAATAATAGCATTCCAAAAAAAAATTAAGCTTTTAAGTACTCGACACTTAAACAAAATTGAATTTCAACAAAGAATAACAAACATGTTAGTAGCACATGAAATTCAATATATCCAAGACTAAAACACTTTATGCAATATCAATTGTTGAAATTTGATATTAATACCAATTGTTAAAATTAAGTGCATTTGCATAAAGTTTTCCAAAAATGTTATGCATTTTTAAAAATTTGATAGCAATTGCTAGAGAGATATCATTTTCATTTAGACCACATGCATAAACATTCAAATTTAGGTCAAAAATTAAAATTTATAAAATCAAAGCATTTTAAAATTTGATATCAATTGTTAGAGAGATATCACTTGCATTAAAACCAATTTTGACCAAAATTCATTATGATGAACTAAAAATTATGAAAAATCATTAAAACTTTAAAATGTTCATCATAAAACCTTTTTAACATACATGAGATTAAAACAAACCATAATCATTCAATATCAAAACTCATGCATGCTTAAAATCAAATGAGCAACCAAATAATCAAATTCAAAAACATTAAGCTTAGAGGTTACCCATTCCTTTTTCATGTGTGGCTAGAGCATCTTGAATATCATCATCTTCATCACCATTGCTCACACACACCTACAAGAGACATTCATTTCGATTATGGTATCCAAATTGCTTTGGATCCTTGGACGTTAGTTTCAATGCTCCTTGTTCCTTTCGGAACCCATACTTGTCTAATTTTAAAATGTTTTCCTTTCTTCAAAGGACAAGTATGTTCCAAATGACCATGAAAATGGCAATGTGAGCATTTTGCCATTTTTACACATAATAGGTTATTTTTAGAAATTAATTCTTTTTCTTTTGTTAAGCCTTCAAGCTTAACTTCTAACTCAAAATTTTTCTTTTCTAAATCTTTTATTTTGATTTTTGAAACCTCTAAATCATTTTTCAAAATTTGATTTTGATTTTCAAAATCAACTTTTGCTTTCAAAATCAAATTATCTTTAATTTTGAGTTTTGAAATTAATTTCGTATGTTTGGAATTCATGGTCTCAAATCCCAAATACAACCTATTATAAGCATCTTGTAACTCATCAAAAGTAAATGAATTAAATTCATTTGAGTTAGAAGATACCTCAACTTCTTCATGAGTGGCTATGAGGCATAGGTTGACTACTTCATCTTCATCATTGGAATCATCTTCATCACTCCAAGATGCAACAAATGTCTTCTTCCCCTTTTTCTTTAGAAGAGGACATTCATACATGACATGCCCCTTTCTTTGACAATCGAAACATACCGGGGGACTCTTCTTCTTGGTTGATTCATGTTCACTTCCTTGGAAATCATGAATCTCTTGAGTTCCTTCAAGAGCTTGACCATTTCTTCTTTTTGTTCATCATCGTCTTCATCAACCTCATCACTTGAATCTTGATAGCTTTCATTGATGCCTACGTCCTCATTATTCTTCTTCTTGTTTTTCTTCTCTTCCCTTTCTTCATCTTCCTTCACCATCATCTCATGAGTGAGAAGGGAACCAATTAGCTCGTCGAGAGTGAGAGACTTTAGGTTTCTTGCTTCGATAATGGCCGTCTTCTTTGATTGCCACTCCTTTGGAAGAGAGTAAATCATCTTCCTCACAAGCTTCTCATTTGGGATTACTTCTCCATATCCATTGAGACCGTTGACAATCATAGAGAATCTATCCGTCATAGCTTGATGTCTTCATCGGGTTTCATCTTGAAGTTCTCGTAGCTATGGTTGAGAAGACTTTTCTTTGATTCCCTCACTTCGTCGGTTCCTTCATGAGTGACTTGGAGCTTATCCCAAATCTCTTTGGCACTGGAACAAGATGAGACTCTTCCATATTCATTTGGGCCTAAAGCACAAAATAGAATATGTATAGCCTTAGAATTAAGCTGAAATTTTTTTTGCTCTTCTCTACTCCAATCGTTGTACTTGTCGGGTGGAAAGGAGTAACCGTCCATGATTGAGTACCAAGCTCCTAGATTGTATGATTGAATGAAGTACATCATCTTATTCTTCCAATGTGCATAATTTGCTCCATTGAAGAAGGGTGGCTTGTTGACCGGTTGTGAATCCATAATAGGATATTCTTCAAGATAATAAGCACCGGAGGAAAAAGTCATTTCTTTGTCGGTTGCGTCGGGAATTGATAGAGCTTCTTCTAGGATCGTCTCAAGGTGGTTAAACCTTCTTAACGAGTTAGGCTCTGATGCCAATTATTAGGATTTTCGGAAGCTCGAATCGACAACCGGAACGGTTTGCAAAGAGGGGTCGGAACGGTTTTGTGTTTAGGGAGTAAGGAGATTGAAAGATAGAAAATTGCACAGCGATTTAGAGTGGTTCGACTTTCTCAATCAAAGTCTACATCCACTACCTTAGCTCCTCACCAAGGATTTTCCAACAAATTCACTAATTTGTTCTTTCTTTTGAGGACAAAGAGATAACCTTACAACTCCCTAGTTTTTCCGGGCTAAACTAGAACCTTTCCCTAGCTTTTACACGGGCTAAGCTAGAACCTTCCCCCTTTACAAAAGGATAATAAGTGTAAACAAGAAAACCTCTCTAAGGTAGGTGTTTACAAGATTGAGCTCACAAGAACAAAATATTTACAAGAGAAAGATGAAATAAGATTGAAAAACTATTCTCTTGTGTTTGATTGCTTTGATAGTTGTTCTCTCTCTTCTTCAAGTGTCCTCAGCTTGTATTTATAGCTTGGAATGAGTTTGAAGTCGTATATAGCCGTTGGGGATGTTTTGGAGCCGTTTGGGGATGATTTTTATGCTCAAAAAGGTTGCCCAGAATAGAGGGAATCGGTACCCCTTCATAGGGAATCGATACCTCTTCATAATATTCAAATATTATGACCGTTGGGCTGTTGAACAGGGGGGAATCGGTACCCCCTGGGGGGGAATCGGTACCCCCTGGACATTCTGTTTTTGAGCTTTAGACAGGGGGAATCGGTACCCCCTGGGGGGGGGTATCTGTACCCGGGGTATCTGTACCCCCTGGGGGGGAATCTGTACCCCCTGGGCAATCTTGAAACCCCTTAAAATATTTTTGGCTCAAATCAGAATTTTAATTGACTTTGAATTATTTTTGAAACCTTTTAAAAACTTTGAATAAATTCAATTAAGTCCAAAAACATATTGTAAATTTAATTCAAGTCCAAAAACCATTTTGCCTTAAATTGTTATATCAAAACATAGTTCAACATATACGATTTTAACCAATTTTTTTTGGATTTACCAAAATGATCAACTAAATCGCAATGCGATCGATAATTCACAACGCGATCTCCGGTATCGCAAATCAGTTTCCAGATTCGCAACGCGAACATCGACTATCGCATTGCGATTTACATATTCGCATTGCGATAGTCCAAGTTCGCATTGCGATAGTCGAAGTTCGCGTTGCGATTTTCCAAATTCGACTATCGCAACGCGAACTTCGACTATCGCATTGCGATTTACATATTCGCATTGCGATAGTCCAAGTTTGCATTGCGATAATCGAAGTTCGCGTTGCGATTTTCCAAATTCGACTATCGCAACGCAAACTTCGACTATCGCATTGTGATTTACATATTCGCATTGCGATAGTCCAAGTTCGCATTGCGATAGTCGAAGTTCGCGTTGCGATTTTCCAAATTAGACTATCGCAACGTGAACTTCGACTATCGCATTGCGATTTACATATTCGCATTGCGATAGTCCAAGTTCGTGTTGCGATTTTCCAAATTCGTTGCGATAGTCGAAGTTCGCGTTGCGATTTATTCCAAATTCGTTGCGATAGTCCAAAATCGCAACGACTGGTGGTATTGCATTTGTTTCTTAAGAATTTTCTCTAAAAAGATAGTATTCGCGCGGACGTGTGGAAGACACGTATTACCACGACCACGAGACGGACGGCGGCGCGCGAGAGTCTCTCTTGTTCTCTATCACTCAACAAGAAAGTGGGAAAGCCAAGCCTTAAATACTATTCCCAATAGTGTTTCCAATACTATGTGGGATTGGGCATTACTAACACTTGTTTCCAATACAATGTGATTTTTTAGGAAACAATTAACAATCATGCACCTTAAAACAACTGAATCAACAACCAATTGTATTAGTATTATACGATTAAATATGTCATAATTAAAAGTCAATCTACAATCAATCGTGATTATTGCAATTTTAAGCAAAACATTCAAAAATAATATCACTATTTAAGGCTCAATCCCACAGTATTGGGAACAAGTGTTGGTAATGCTCAATCCCACATAGTATTGGAAATACTATTGGAAATGGTATTTAAGGTTTGACATTTCCACTTCCTTATTAAGTGATAGAGAACAAGGGGGACTCTCGCACGCCGCCGCCGTCCCGTCCCATCTCGTGGTCGTGGCTAAGTGTAAACTATAGATCAAAAGTTGGGTCTAGCTCAGTGGCTAAGGCGTGCTCTCCCTACACTTTCTTCTTGAAGCAGGTTTGAATCTCCTCGAGCCATTTTCAATTCCCTTTCTTTGTTACGTGTCACCATTTGAGTATAATAAAAAAAATTAAACTACATAAATTTAAAATATAAAAACCCTATAAAATAGTGACACATGTCACAATTTAATTAGAGAATTAAATTTATTAAATTAAATTAAAATTAGAATTAAATTGATAAAGTGTATAAATATTGAGGACTAAATATATAATTATGTTAATTTTATTAACAGACATGTCACCATATTCGTTAAAAACTTAACGGTCGGTGGCTTAATTGAAGCATTTAAATAGTTAAATGATCTGATTGATTAAATAAAAATGTTGATAGTTAAAATATTTTTTTGATTGTAGTTTAGTGGTCTCTCGTGTAGTGTACTCTCTTTTTTTTCTATGCTTCATTTCGCATTTTTTAAATTTTTTCTCTCTAAATTTTTTAGTATTTGAATTATGTTGGTTTCTTTTCTTACGAAAAATAATAAATATATTTTTATCTATTTTTGTACATGTTTGCTTCTTATTCTTTAAAATTAGATTTATCGTTACATCTCTAGTATTATTTTATTTGATAATATTATTTATCTATTTTTGCTTTAAATTATCGAACTAATTTTTTTATATTGATAGAAGCTTATAATAAATTTTTATATTAATTAGAGGTAAGTACAATACAATATTTATCTAAAGATAACTTTCAATCATTTGATATTAAACTTTCATACCTCTAAATGCTTGATACTCGAACCTTAAACTTTAAAATATAACAATAATTTTTTTATTGTCGATATCATTTGATTCTTACAGAAGTTGATAATAATCTTGAAAATATACATGATAAAAAGTCAATTAAAATACGTCGTTATCATTCTTTTTGGTATTAATGTTGATGCGCTTAACCTTCATCACCAAGTATTATCTAACAGTAATTTTTTTCAAATTATTTAGTTGATTTTTTTAATTTTTATCACATATGATATTTTTTTATCTAACAATTAAATTGAGCTCTATGATAGATTAAGAGAAATGTTTGGTTAATGTGCTTATCTACCTCAAAAATTCAATTTATTTTAAAGTATATAAATTATTTATTTATTTATTTAATAAGTTAACTACTATTAAATTAAAAATCAATTTAAAGATTTCATTTTTATTGAAAATTACCCAATGTTACCGGCCCTAAAGCCACGAGAAGGGCGATGTAGATCGTTGGTGACAGTCGTGTAAAGCGTGAAGTGGGCTAAGCATGACCATGACGCTACGATATGACAACTGTCTTGCTCTGGAATCTGCACATCACGACATCTTTTTCTTCTTTTTTTCAGCAGTGAAATTTCCTTATACTTCTCAAGAAATTTGGGTTTTGCACATGTCACAATATCAAAATATATATATATATATATATATATATATATATATATATATATATATATATTGAACAAACAAAAATTATTAAAATGTGAACAAATAAATTTCATCCTCTACTATAGAAACCGATTTAATAAATGAATTAATTTATTTTTTCATTATAGAAATTGATTCAGATTATTATCATTATCAGGTGTGTAAATGAATTGAGTTTGAATGAATAAAATTGTATTTGTGTTCATTTATTTATTTTTAAAGATATATATGTTCGGTTTGTAATCATTTGTTTATTTTTTAAGGTGTTCATGTTCGTTATTGTTCATTTTGATTTTTAATATTGTGTTCATTTGTTTATTTTTTGAAGGTGTTCGTGAACATATTCATTTAGTATTTGCGAATATGTTCGTTAAACATTCGAAAACATGTTCATATAATATTCGCGAACATGTTTATTTAGCATGTACGAAAATATTCCTCATGATGAAATAACACTACTTGTCATTAAGCTCCTTAGGCTTCGCAATTTGAATTCTAAAGTTCACCTTATATTTAATTTAGTCCATACATTCACCAATATTTAAAAAGAAAAGAAAAAGAGAACCGGATAAACGAGTTTATTTGTGAATATAAATCAATCAAACATATCTTTATATATATATATTCATTTGTTTATTAAATAAACATAAAAATTTTATTCATATTTATTGTTTAACTTAATAAACGTAGATTTTCACGAACAGATTATCGAATAGTTTCTTTCCTTACACGTCTAATTTATTATTAAAGAAAGGATTTTTGAGACGTGGGTTGCACGTTTAAACAACGGAGGAGTGTCGAGGAGTTGTGGGATATTGGCGTGATCTCTGATTCAGCCAAATAATTCATGTAAGAAAAGGGGCCACCACCACTCAATCAGTTCACACTTATGTTTGATCAAATGTGCTATAGCTGTTAAACGTCTATGCACATGCATACCGACTTTGGTTTCTCGTTTGTTTCGTCTGTCATTTCCCTTTGGAATTTCTTTGGCAAATTTCCAACACATCATTAATACATCTATATGATAGGGTTTGGGTTTAGATTGACTTGATTAGTTAAAGCTGTTTATCATTTGAATTCATTTAAATCTGATAAATTTTTATTTGTGGATAATTATTTTAATATATTAACAGTAGTTTTTTCACAAGTAAATAGAATTAATAAAATCATTAATCATAATTGATATTTAATAAATAAATTAAACAAACTAATTACTTTCTAGCACTTATCATTTTTTTTAAAATACTATAAACATGTTAAATAATATTAATCCATAAATCTATTGAGTGGTTTTAGTGATAAAAAAATATTATTTTTTAAATGTATCATGTTCGAACAACATCACACACTATTAAAAATAAAAATAAAATATTTATTAAATTACTAATAATTCTTTTTAAATCATAGTTTAATTGATCATTGTCCAATGACACTCATATGTATATATGGCCTCTTTTTTCCTTTGACATTTTAGGAAGTAAGAAGCTACTTATTTAGCTTTATGAGTGAAAAGTTTTATAAAATAGTGAATTCACACTTAGAAACTTGCGAAAGATATTACAGAGACAAAATGGTAGGTCCAAATTTAATGTGAATACAAAAAGTAAACTTTTGGTCAAAATGGGCATCGAAATATTCCAGAGTTGAGTGTATGAGACAAGGGTCAAGATTTCTTTTAATATTTTTCCGTTTATTATTAGTTGATATAAACTTAAGTTCGTTTATTATTATGTATAAATATGATTTATATAATTTATAACTAAATCTTCAACATACATAAAATAATAATTAAAATATTAAAAAGTACGAATAAAATAATAATGATATGAATCTCAATTCAAACGACAATATTGCTCTGAAAATATCAGGTAGAAATAACTTTTAGGGTGCGTTTGGTTCACGGAATGTAAGATTACCAGTGAGAATGTAAAATTACCAGGGAATAGGATTACTGGAAATGTTGTATTTTGTGTTTGGTTGGCTTAGCAAGAATATAAGATTACCGTGTTTGGTTAAAAGAATAAAATATTATTTGAATGTATATTTGACCAAATTGTCCTTATTATATATATTTTTTTAACAAGTTGGAAAATATTTATACATTTTATTTAAAAAAAATTAAATTCATAAAATTTATTTAATTTTTTTTACAAAAATTAAAATATAAAAAAGGTTTAATGAAAAAATAAATTTTTTATTTTAACCCCTGAACTTCATATAAAATTTTAATTATAGATTTTTTTGTAAATCTAAAATAATTTAAGGATAAATTTGTAATTTAACATTCGTAGAATTTTTATTATTCAATGACATAAGAATGATATTTTTGGGGGGAAAATTAAGAGCATTTTAGTCCAAAACGTTAGTAATCTAACAATACCTAAGGAAAGGGAGGTAATGACATTCCCGGTAATATACCTAAAAAAATCCACTATTGGTAATTTTACATTACCGGGAATGAGATTCTCGGGCTAACCCACCAAACGGGGAATGTAGATTTCATTCCCATGAGAATCCCATATTCCCCATCCAAACACCTTAGGATTTATATACCCTTTTCCCACCTTTTGTCCTTTATTGGGTGACGCTTCAATGACAGGTGGTTGGTCTATTTCGTCTATTGTCCTTAGGGTGCGTTTGGTTGGTTTATTTTATCTATTGTTTTTAGGGTTGTATTGATTGACGAGATGTGATATTATTTTTTGTTGGAAGCTACAACCCAATCAAGAAATTGTTGGAAGCTCTCCTAATTTAGAATTTGTTGGAAGCTCCCCTAATTCTTCCTTTTTTAAAAATGTTTTTGTTTAGCAATTAGGTTTTTAGTCAATTTAATTGAAATTAATTAACATTTACCGACTGTATCTCTCCACCCTTTTACACAAATGTCAACATGAAAATAATATCATCATTATCTATCAAAAAATTAATTAAAATTTCATTAACAAAGATTCAAGGACATTCAACCAGTTAAATTTATTCTATTTAATATTGGAGTGTTTGGTTTTAATTATTAATTGTATATTTATTATATGATTTATGTTTGAAATTTATAAGTGTTTTTTTACGGTCATGCAATATTTTATGTTTGACTTTGTTTAGTTTCAAAGACTTATCCTTGATTTGTCGAGGATGGATAATTATATGTTTGACATTTTTGACAATCCACGTGCTTTTGTTTGTTTTCCTATTTCATTCCCATTTTAAAGTTTGATTTTGACTTTAATTCTTAAAAGTGATTTCAATGATAAAAGAACGTTTAGAAAAGTAGATTATTTCTTAATAAAGGGGGCCTCGAGTGCTTCAGACCTCGTATCTCTATAATTTTTGAATTTAAATAGTTGTTTGATTGTATTTGAAGAGTGTGTGTACGTTATTAGCTGCTTAATTTTTTTTAATAAATATTATTTTGTAATCTCCACATATTATTAAAAAATGATTTTGATTTTTTGTTTATTTAGTATATAAAAGAATTAAAGTTTAGAAATTAAACGCTCGAATTTCAATTTTGTCAAACAATGATGAAATGTGATAACAAGTAAATGTTTTTATTAGTATTTTAAAAGTTCCGTTCACAGTAGAATTAATTTTGTACTAATCCTCCTTTACAAATAAAAAAGCCGAAGTCAATTATCAACCATTTTTGGATTAATAATAAATATATAATATTAGATGTAATAAAAAAAATATTATTTGATATATAAGTTTTGTAAAATTTATTTTGTATAACAAGATTATTTTTTAGAAGTATTCAATCAATCACTAAATCAAATTAGTCAAAATCAAAATTAATTTTTTCTTTAACCGTTAATTAAGTATAAGTTTTTACATAATTATTAATCAAACTGAACAAAATGTGACTATTTCGATCAATTTTTGAATTAACCAAAATTTATTATAAGTTTTTTAGTTAATTTAAGTTGGGTTTAATAGAAGTGGTTTTTTAGTTAGGTTAAAATTTGATTGAGTCATGAAGGTTTGATGAGTTTAGTGTAGTTAAAAAATAATTGACTTTTGATTCTTAGCGGGGTTGGACTTAAAATATATATGTAATATAAATAATATATTAAATTTTTAATATTTGCGGTACTTCAGTTAATTCAATTAATTAATCAATTTAGAATTGAATTAGTTAAACTGCAAACAACTTCTTAATTGTTAATCGAACTAAATTTTAATTCGGTTTATTAATACAATTAAAACTCAATAATAAACACCCCTACTTATTTTAATCACAAATCTTAAATTCTAAACTTTAAATAATAGATTCTAAACTCAACACCTATTGCGGCGTTTTTAGGACAAACGCCGCTAAATATCAAAGTCTATTGTGAACAAACGCCTCTATATATCGATACATATTGCAGCGTTTTTTAACCCCAAACGCCGCAAACTTTAACGGCATTATTTTCAGCGGTGCTTTTTGCAACGTTTGTAATATCGTCGCATATGTTTTTAGCGGCGCTTAAAAACGCCGAAAAAAACCATTTTTATTGTAGTGTCCTCACATGGCACGTATCGAAAATTTAATCTCCATTCTCACCGAAGCATAGCAGCAATATGCGGAATCATTGAAGACCTAATCTCCATATCCGCACCTCGAACAAGGAGGTTGAACACAACTTTACTATCGGTTTCACCGACCACATCCTTGTACTCTTGATCCCAAACCAATGAAAATCCCTCATACACTCCCCACAACTTTACTATCGGAATCATACGACGGCTGACCCGAGTCAGCTGGTTTTCCAGTCATACAATATTAATCTCTATCGCATGATGTGCCTCCGCTTGAAGGCGATAGCCATCGCTTAACACACTGCAAATTTATCGAAACTCCAGTTCAAAGAGCAGCCTATTACGTCGACTCCAAAGACTCCAAAGGATCGAGCCAAACAATAAGTCTCAGTCCTCATGAACAAGAGGGAAATATGTAGGCTTATGTAAATTTAATTGCACCCAGTCCCCCATCTGCATATTCATTATTGACATATTATATCCATTTTCTCATAATTTTCATATAATTTAATAAATTTAATTCTTGTGTCTCCATTTAATTAAAAGATTAAATTTAGTAAATTAAAATAAAATTAGGATTAAATGAATAAAATGTGTAATATATCTAACAAAATTAAGACCAAATGGTCCAAATATATAAATATAGAGGTTAAATTATTATTTTATCTAAAGTTTAAGAGTTAAATTAATGTTTTATCTGAAATTTAAAAATTAAATTGATTTTTTATCTAATATTTAAAGGTTAGATTAATATTTTATCCAAAATTTAAAGAATAAATTTAAAATTAAACATTTTTCATAACATATTGCATCATAAAATTAACAGATTTAATATCTTAGTGATCAAAACGTTATACTCTAAATGATAATATAAGTGATTAAAATATTATAAAATAATAATATAAATGAAAAAAAGTTTTTTTTTTAATTTTTAAATCGTAAAAAAAACAAAATCTATCAAACGAAATTAACCAGTTAGTTTACCCAACCCAAATCAAGAGTTGGTGTGTGCATACGTCATAGCAAACGCCAAGTTTTACCCCTCTTGACACTTCTCACGCATTTGTCGTGTCTCGTTTCCAGACCTCTCCCATTACCACAGGCAAGAAAAAAGACCCAAACTTTAGTTTCTTCTCTGAACTTTCCTTCTCTCTGTTTTTCTATTTCATCCTTAGTTCCTGCTAAGAATTTAGCTACCTAAGTGTGTAGCCTGACCGATCAAACCAACCCAAAACTTCCATGTAAGAGAAACAAATTCCAAATCCGAATAGAGTCGTTCTCCAGTTTCCTTCTTTTAAGGATCCCAGAAATTACCTTTGCTTGTTGAATTGTAAAACTTTTAGCTCTTATAAAAGAGAAGAAAGAAGAAGAAGAAAAAGTGTTTTCTGTTTCTTTTGAAGTGTTCGTTTCTCTCTGATGGGCAACTGCTTGTTTTATTCAACTAGAATCGATTCCAGCCAAAGCCCCCAAGCAACTTCTGGTATTCATTTCTTTTCTATTGATGGGTATTAGTTGTCTTGATGGATTATTATTTTTCTGAAGTTTTCTTAAAGGTCTTTTAGCTTACAGGTTTAAACTATTTTGTTGAATTTGACTTTCTGATTTTGATAACCCTGGTTTTTAGTTCTGGTTCAATGTGTGGTTCTTGAGATTTCTTCAATTTCGTGAGTTTTGAGTGTGAGGGATTGTGTTAGGAATAAATCTAGATCACTTGAAACTATCCTTTGATTTTTGAAAGCGCACTTTTTCCAATCAAATTGAGTTTCAATTTGCAAAACTTGAAGAAAGTGTGAGCTTGAATGGCAATTTTCTCTGTCATGAACTTTGGCTTGCTCATATATACATGAATATGCAGCGTTCTTGTGGGAAACAAAAGGATGTATGAATTTATGTTTTTTGAAGGAAAGGAGAAGTGGTAGACATAGGAAGTTGGGAACAATTGGCAGTTTAAGTTTGAATGTCTCTTGCATTTGATATTTCGCTATGTTATCTATTTTATAACCGGACCTTAAGAACTTATTTTTCTCTTTCAGCATCAGGAGGCTCTAGAGTTTCTAGCAAAACCACTCGTTCGAGCTTGACCATCCCATCTTTCAGTGATACAAGTAGTAGTAATGGGTGTCTTCCAACGCCAAGGACCGAAGAAGAAATATTGGCATCTCCCAATTTGAAACCTTTCTCGTTCAGTGAGTTGAAGAATGCCACCAGAAACTTTCGTCCCGACAGTCTTCTTGGTGAAGGTGGCTTTGGGTATGTCTTTAAAGGATGGATTGATGAGCACACATTAGCTGCTGCTAGACCTGGCTCAGGAATGGTTATTGCTGTCAAGAAACTTAAACCCGAAGGTTTCCAAGGCCACAAAGAGTGGCTGGTATGTTTCGTCTTTATCATTTTTGATTCCTTCTGCTTTGCCTCTCCCAGTTTTTGTTTGTCCTTGTGCCCTATTTGCTGATACATTGTTGGTTTCAGACCGAAGTTGATTATCTCGGGCAACTTCACCACCCGAATCTAGTTAAGTTGATTGGATATTGTTCAGAGGGTGAATACCGTCTTTTGGTCTATGAGTTCATGCCTAAAGGAAGCTTAGAGAATCATCTTTTTAGACGTAAGTATCACAAACTATGATTTTTTTTCAGAGAATCATTTTTTGAAAAGTATTACGTCCATGAACTGATAAGGCAATTTGGAATCCAGTTTTGTTGCATTAAGTCATTGTTCTCTGGAAACAATCCTCACCCTCAAATGGTCGCCATGAAAACTTAAAAAGGGAATTCGAATCTTTTCTTTTTTTTAATATTTTAGTTTCAAGGAGAATCTCAAAATATAGAAATATTCTGTTTCATTTTTTCTTTAACAGCATGCATGTTCTGACGGGATAAAGCTACATGGATAGAATTTGGAAATATTCACGAGCCTGAAAAAGGGTTACTCACCATACACTATTGCTTCTTAAACAACTGAACAATGGAGCAGCTATATATATTGGAACTACCAAGTAGTTCTTTTTTTTTTTTAACTTTTGATGCTATGTCTTGTTATGCAGGAGGGCCGCAGCCACTATCTTGGGCGGTGAGGCTTAAGGTCGCCATAGGTGCTGCTAGAGGGCTCTCTTTTCTTCACGATTTGAAATCGCAAGTCATATACCGTGATTTTAAAGCTTCAAACATTCTACTAGATGCGGTATGCTGAATAAAGAAAAATAATAATTTTATGCATTTTCAATATTTTGTCTAAATTGTTTGTATTAGAAAATTTTATATATTGCTGACATAATATTCTATTGGATGCAGGAATTCAACGCAAAACTTTCGGATTTTGGATTGGCCAAGGCAGGGCCTACTGGTGATAGGACTCATGTATCGACTCAGGTTATGGGTACTCAAGGCTATGCAGCACCTGAATACGTTGCTACAGGTACGAGTCCTATAATGAACCTAGAAGGTACCTATTTCGTTCGTTAATAATGAAAACTTCTAATCACTGACCTGGAAACTTGTTGGGTTGAGCTTGAAAATTCGTCCGCGACTAGTTCTCACAACTTTCTTACACCCCCGGGTTTCATCTTTGTTAGAGGGGAAAATGTACCAGATAGTTGCCATAAAAGCGTAATATCTGTTTCGTCTTTTATATGCAATGCATTTGGTCCAAATGTAGGATATTTGCACTAAGCAACTATTTTCTGGGTTCTATCTTCAGTGTGCAAAATGCTTGTCGGAAGGCACTCCGATGTAATATGTTGTCAGAAGTTATGTGTAACAAAGTTTCCATTGTTGAGCAGGTCGGTTGACGGCTAAGAGTGATGTATACAGCTTTGGAGTTGTTTTACTTGAACTATTGTCTGGTCGACGAGCTGTTGATAAAACAAAAGTCGGTGTGGAGCAGAGTCTAGTAGACTGGGCAAAACCATATCTGGGTGACAAAAGAAAACTATTTCGAATCATGGACACCAGGTTGGGCGGCCAGTACCCTCAGAAAGGCGCCTATACCGCAGCTACTCTTGCTTTACAGTGCCTAAATAGCGAAGCTAAACTCAGGCCTCGAATGTCGGAAGTTTTGGCAGCACTGGAGCAACTAGAAGCCCCCAAAACTGCTTTGAAACACTATCAACCGGAACAGCACCCGGTTGCACTTCCTGTTCGGAGATCCCCAAAGCGACAGCATCACTCACCTATGCATCTAACACCCAATGCATCTCCATTACCATCTCACAACAGGCAGTCTCCACGAGTACATTGAATCCATCTGTAAATTTTCTTACTGTATTCATATATTTTCTTATTGCTTATGATAAAGTTTTTGAGCGTGTATTTTTTTTAATGCAATTATGCATTTCATATAAAAAAACACCTTTTGTTGTAATGAGGTATTGTCATTAGTGTATTTGTGCCTTGTTTTCAATGATGCATATTATTAATCTTTAACCTTCTGTCATTACTGTCTCTTAATCTATGAAATGCCCTTTTCATCGGATGAAAAACAATGGCCAAAGAAACGACGAACCAAAACCAAATCACAGAAAAAATCAAGTAAATTCATTCACAGAGTTTTTGGGAATTACAAAATATCCATATGATGAATAAGAAACAAATAAAACCATCTAAGTTGGCATCTCAAATCGGAAGTTGTTCTCAACCTGGCGTTGGGGGAGTCTACTATCCTACATTCCCTTTACACCATTACATATGAGAATCCCTTACACCATTACATATGGGAATAGGCCCAGCTAATTTAAGTTGGCATCTCAAATCGGCAAAGAGGACAGTAATGACTTTCTTTCAACCACTCATTGATGCAGTGATCGTGAAAACTATGGAAGCAAGGCATCTGAGAAGCTGTTGAACCAACCTCGATTTCCTCGAGACATGTGACGCATTCTTCGCCCTTCACTCGCCTCTTTTTCCTACTTCCTTCGTATTCATCTTCCTCTTCGACTCGAACCCTTTTCAACATCTTCTTCACCGACGATTCATTCGCTGGAACCAATGCCGTTGTTTCCCTGCAATGCCGAGTCCACCAAAGCTCTCTTTAGCGAATCCCTTTCCCGGATGACGTGTTGAGTAACTTTGTCGATAACATCAACGCTTAAAGGCAGTACCTCACGTCCCATGTTGGAATCACACTTCCCGATTGTGACTGCATGCTGGATAATCTTATCAACGACCATGCCAAATTCAAGAGATGTTGGGTCGACTGGAAATCTCCTTAACATGTCGGTAATGATGTCGTGACCCTGTTTCTGGTGTTTCAAAATATGGATATTGAATCGTTGTTCAGGAAAATGAATCAGATTTTCAGTAAAACGATCATGTAAAGTCATGAAGGCAGATTACACGATCAAAGATGATGGTGACTTCGATTTGAACGGAATGACGAATAGGGTATTTTACTGGTATTGTATGGGGTTGGTAAACTTCAAGAAGGTGCATGCCATCAGGCAGCTGAAAGAATGAAGCCATGGAAGAGAGTAAGCTTGTAGGTCAAAAGATTTCATTGATGCATTTTTTACGTTGAGGGTTTAAATGTAATTTTGATGAAAATGCTAGGTTAAATCTTTTAAAAAAATTCCAAGGCAAAACTACTTATCAAGTCCAAAAAGATAAAAATTATTTGCACAAAATAAAACCATAAAAGCTAAGAAGTATACAAATAATTCAACATCTTTTTAAATATTTTTAGTCATATAAATGTATATATTATGCGTTTAATATTCACGCTGTCAAATTTTTATGAAACTTCAATTGGAGAATAAACTTTCTTTAATATAATAAATATTACCCATTTCCAGTGAAGCAATTTGATTAAAATAATAAATTCAAAAATATAAATTTAAAATATAATTCGTTATTGAAGAATTGAAATTGAGAGAAAAATAATAAATTTAATATCTGTATAATTAAAATGTGTATTTAGGATTATGGTGAATTTAGAAATTAAAGAATAGGAGTTTAAAATTTTAATATATATATATATATATATATTTTAAAAATATAGATATACAAATTTTCTTATTTTTTCCCATTCCTCTTTATATACTAAACTGAATTTAAAAAATTTCCAGAAATATATATATACAGTCTCCTCTTGGAATTTGCATGCATCCACCTCTGCTTAAGATTTTAGCATATGAATTTCTCTTGTCTGTTTATAATTTTTATTATTTAATTTTTTTAATATAAATTTGTGTTTTTATTTTATGATCTTATTTGTCTATAACCATTGTCTTCTTAACAAATTAGAATTTAATAATCCTGATAAACAGAGTAATTAATATTCCAAGAGAAGATATTATACTTTAATCCGAGAGAGATGGATTTTAAGAAGCTCGATCAATGGCATTCATTCAAGGGTATTAGCCCACGAACAATAAACAAACATAAAATCTAAAAACGGTATCCATTACGTTTCGGTTGATGTTATTTTCAAGCATTTTGAAAAAAAAAAATATGGAGCTTAAAGTCAAACAGAAAAGTCCAACCCAAAGTTGAAAAACATTGAATTAGTTGACAGGAGATAGAGCAGGAGTTTGACAAGTATTTGTTTTGCACAGGGGATTACCAAGAAACAAGTTCAGATCGATGGAGCTACCAAGAAAGCATATCAACTCTTTTTTTCCTGGTTTTGGTTCTTCCCTCATGCTTCAACTTGCTGGTTTAGCAACAGCAAGCCATGTAGTTAGAGGAAACGACACTGATCAACAAGCCTTACTACACTTCAAATCCAAGATAACTGGTGATCAGCTCAGGATTATGGACTCCTGGAATAGTTCCATTCACTTCTGTCAGTGGCGTGGCGTTACATGCGGTCGTGGTCGTGAGCATCAGAGAGTCACCAAGTTGGAACTTCAATACCTCAAACTCTCGGGCTCTTTATCCCCATACGTTGGAAATCTGAGCTTTCTCACAGAGCTGAATCTTACGGGGAACAGCTTCTACAGTCAAATTCCTCAAGAAATCGGTCGTTTAAGAAGATTGGAGGTATTAAGACTGACCAATAACTCCATTAGTGGTGAAATTCCTTCTAATTTATCTGCTTGTTCTAAGCTTACATTTGTTAACATGAGAGGTAACCAACTAAGAGGAGAAATACCTGCTTCGTTGGGTTTCTTGTCAAACCTGAAACTGATGAGTTTTAGCAACAACAGTTTGAGAGGGAGTATCCCACCTTCTTTAGGGAACTTGTCATCCCTGCAGGAACTCACTTTGTCCATTAATCAATTGACTGGGATCCTACCTGAAGCTCTTGGAAGACTCACAAATCTTTCATATTTCACGGTAGGGTCAAATGGAATTTCTGGTATTCTTCCTATTTCCATGTTCAATCTCTCCAATGTTCAAGTCTTTGATATTACTGGGAACATGATTCAAGGTACTCTTTCTTCTGACTTACCAATTACTATGCCAAATGTCGAGTTCTTTTCAATAGGGGGAAATCAAATATCTGGAACAATCCCGATTTCAATATCGAATGCTACAAATCTGAATGTACTTCAATTTGCTGAAAATAGACTTAGTGGAAGCGTTCCTTCATTAGAAAAGCTAGATAAACTGTTCAGATTATCCTTGTACCAAAACCATTTGGGGCACGGGAGAGACGGTGACTTGAACTTTCTTTGCACTTTGGTCAACAATACCAAACTAGGAACTCTATCTATAACTGAAAATAATTTTGGAGGGATGTTACCTAAATGCATTAGCAATTTTTCTAGCACCCTTTCTCATTTATCAATGGATCGGAACAAAATATTGGGAAGAACACCAGATGGAATTGGAAATCTCATCAACTTGGAGGCCTTGGGTGGGGGTATCACGAAATCAACTATCAGGTTCGATTCCCTTTGACATTGGAAGGCTTCAGAATCTAAAGTTATTTTTCACTAACGGTAATTTTCTCTCTGGGGCCATTCCACATTCTATTGGAAATTTAACAATGTTAATTGAACTTGCTTTAGATTTTAACAATCTTCAAGGGAGCATTCCTTCAAGTCTAAGTAACTGTCAAAGTTTGATTCGAATGAGTCTTGCTCATAACAATCTTAGTGGATCAATACCTTATGAAGTACTTGGACTCTCATCCTTGTCCATTGTACTAGATTTGTCATCGAACTATCTGACTGGTGAACTTCCTGTTGAAGTAGAAAAACTGAAAAATCTAGCTAAATTGGATATTTCTCAGAATAGGTTATTTGGTTTGCTCCCAAGCAGCCTTGGTAGCTGTGTAAGTCTTGAGTACCTGTTCGTGGATGGCAATCTGTTGAAGGGTCAATTCCTTCATCTTTTAGTTCATTGACGGGTCTTGCGGAATTTGACGTATCTGACAACAATCTTTCAGGTGGGATTCCAGAATTTCTAGTGAGCTTTAGGGTATTAAAATATTTAAATATCTCTCTCAATGATTTCGAGGGAGTGATACCAAGTGAAGGCATCTTTAAGAATGCAAGTGCTACATTTGTTGAGGGAAACAATAAGCTTTGTGGAGGCATCCCTGAGTTTAACTTATCCAGATGTAACTCAAAAACATCAGTCCAAAGATCAAACACTTCCCTTAAAATTTTAATTATTGTTTTGATTTTAGGAGTGGCTTTGATTTTCAGTTGTCTTCTCATCTTGTGGTTTAGAAAAAAGAAAGAGCCCATGCCAACAACGACAGATGCAGAAAATTCACTTTTACACTTATCGTACCAAAGCATCCTAAAGGCTACGAATGGTTTCTCTATGCAAAATTTTCTTGGTTCAGGAAGCTCTGGTTCTGTATACAGAGGAATTCTTGAAGAGAGTGGAGCAATTGTTGCAATAAAAGTGTTTAATCTTCTGAATTGTGGAGAGGAGTTTTTTGGTTGAATGTGAGGCCTTAAAGAATATTCGACATCGGAATCTTGTCAAGGTATTGACATCCGTTTCAAGTGTCGATTATCAAGGCAATGATTTTAAAGCATTGATTTATGAGTTCATGGAAAACGGAAGCTTGGAGACTGGTTACATCTATCGACATGAATGAATCAGAGACAACGAGCAAAATGAGCTTCCTTCAAAGAGTTAATGTGGCCATTGATGTTGCTCATGCACTGGATTATTTGCACAATGGTTGCGAGACATCAATCATTCATTGTGACCTCAAGCCAAGCAATATTTTACTCAATAAGGAAATGGTTGGCCATATAAGTGACTTTGGTTTATCAAAAATCCTTTCTACAGACCTTCTTAACTACTCTACTAATCAATCAAGCTCAATTGGATTGAGAGGAACAATTGGTTATGCTCCACCAGGTAAGTTCACTTTGTTCATTTACCTTGTTATCTAATCAAAGCAAAACATACAATATTAAAACAAATATTTTTTCATATATTTAAAGGATTTTCCTTTGCAATTTGTTTGCATGTAATTTGTGATGAATTAATGGTAGAATATAGCATGGGAAGCAAGTTGTCGACAAGAGGTGATGTGTATAGCTATGGCATTCTCTTGTTAGAGATGTTTACGGGAAAAAGGCCGACCGATGAAATGTTCAAAGAAGGTTTAAATCTTCACAACTTTGTTAAGGCAGCTTTGTCCGGACAAGTGATTGCGATTATAGATCCCATTCTTCTTCAAGAGATAGCTAGACACGGAACAGTCGTAGATATCACTCTCAATGGAAACAACATGGGAAATGACAGACATCTTCAATGTTTGAATTCGATATTTGAAATAGGACTCGGTTGTTCTGCTGATTCACTAGGTGAGAGGATGGATATGAGTGATGTTGTTTCCGAGCTTTGTTCAATTAAAGACAAGCTTCTTGCTGAACTTTATATGCAACTCCATCAGCAGGTATAATCAAGTCTTCTTATGTTGATGTAAACAACTTGCATTATTCTTAAAAAAATCATTCATCACATGACTTTGTTACATTAAATTTTGCAGGTACCCACGGTGCATAATATCAAAGGAATGAAGGGTTTGTGTTTGTCAGGTACACATGGACTCACTTTGGTACATTATTCTTAAGTTCATTAGTATTAACGCATAGGATCTGTAAACCGCATATGGAGGTATCGTCCATTACCGTCCTACAAAGTCATCTTTGAACCATTTTGCCATGTTGTCGGCTAGCTTATTTCCTCCCTTTCAAACCTGTGAAAAATAAACTGACCAATTCCTCTCCACTAATTCTCGTATATGTTGCATAATAGAAGGCGATATCGCCCCTAGAGAGATCTTTGTTAGCATCCGAAAAACCTCAACATTGTCCGTCTCGAGTACAACTTTTCTTACCCCTATTTTCTATGCATAGGATAACCCTTCAAATGTCCCCCAAAGTTCCGCTTCCACCACCGAAAAAATCCCGATAACTTTGGCGAAGCCAATCATCCATTCACCATTGCTGTTCCTAATGACTCCTCCACATGACGCATATCCATCACATTCATCCCTTGCCCCATCGGTATTTATCTTGGTCCATCCCTCTGGTGGGGTCTTCCACCTAGTTGTCCTGGGCACGCTTGCAGGCTCCATGTTCTGTGTTCTAGCTATCGCTTCCATGGCCCGAATTCCTTCTACTTGAAGCTGTTTGCTCCGTTCCAGCACTGAGTACCTATCCAACTTCTCCGGGTCAAAGAGGTATAGGTTCCGGTGTTTCCAAAGAGACCAAAGCAGCGAACCAAGCAGCAGATCCCATTCTTTTTCCTCTCTCGCAAAATAACTTGGTTTCAACAGATTAATCATCAACCGGTTCTTTGTATTCAAGGTTAAAAACTCGGTCATCTTCTCGGGTCGTATCATTCCCTTCCAAGCTGCTAGTGCTGGCGGGCAGGTTCGGAATAGATGATCGATTGTTTCTTCCGACGAACCGCATATTCCACACTTCGAATTTGTGTCCATATGATGTCTCACTCTCTCATTATTCGTGATAATTTTACCACAAGCAAGCAACCATAAGAAGATCTTAACCCTTTGCCTCCCACGAAACTTCGCAATTGCTTGCCATAATTTGTTCGTTGATCCTGAAGTGTTCCCCGTCCGAACCTCATATGCAGAGCAAACTGAAAATTTTCGAGTTGGGTTCCATTTCCAACCTGGATGAATATTATATGCATCTAACACCCAATGCATCTCCATTACCATCTCACAACAGGCAATCCCCACGAGTACATTGAATCCATCTGTAAATTTCCTTTGTGTGTTCATATATTTTCTTATTGTTTATGATTAAATTTTTGAGCGTGTATTTTTTTTAAAGCAAGTATGCATTTCATATAAGAAAACCCTTTTGTTGTAGTGAGGTATTGTCATTAGTGTATTTGTGCCTTGTTTTCAATGATGCGTATTATTAATCTTTAACCTTCTGTCATTACTGTCTCTTAATCTATGAAATGCTCTTTTCATCGGATGAAAAACGATGGCCAAACAAACGACGAACCAAAACCAAATCACAGAAAAAGTAAGTAAATTCATTCACAGAGTGTTTGGGAATTACAAAATATCCATTTGATGAATAAGAAACAAATAAAACCATCTAAGTTGGCATCTCAAATCGGCAAAGCGGACAGAATGACTTTCTTTCAACCACTTCTTGATGCAGTGATCGTGAAAACTATGGGAGCACGGCATCTGAGAAGCTGTTGAACCAACCTCGATTTCCTCGAGACATATAACGCAGTCTTCGCCCTTCACTCGCCTCTTTTTCCTACTTTCTTCGTATTCATCTTCCTCTTCGACTCGAACCCTTTTCAACATCTTCTTTACCGACGATTCATTCGCTGGAACCATGCCGTTGTTTCCCTGCAATGCCGATTCCACCAAAGCTCTCCTTAGCGAATCCCTTTCCCGGAAGACGTCTTAGTAACTTTGTCGATAACATTAACGATTAGAGGCAGTACCTCACGTCCCATGTTGGAATCACACTTCCCGATTGTGACAGCACGCTGGATAATCTTATCAATGACCATGCCAAATTCAAGAGATGTTGGGTCGACTGGAAATCTCCTTAACATGTCGGCAATGATGTCGTGAATCGAAGAGTTTGTTCAGGAAAATGAATCAGATTTTCAGTAAAACGATCATGTAAGCAGTCATGAAGGCAGATTACACGATCAAAGATGATGGTGACTTCGAGTTGAACGGAATGACGAATAGGGTACTTTACTGGTATTGTATGGGGTTGGTAAACGTCAAGAAGGTGCATGCAGTCAGGCAGCTGAGAGAATGAAGCCATGGAAGAGAGTAAACTTGAGTAGAAAGTTTTTTGTAGTAGGTTAAACTAATTGCGCGGTATTTATATAACTCAACAGGAGTATGTGTGTGATTAAACAGAATGGGAAAAGAAAAACTAAAGAATAGATGTATACAGTATAAGAGTATTATGCCTATCTAATATATATTATCATCTAGCAGTATAATTTTATCTGCAGAACAAGTAAACTTTATAGTTCCACTTGTATTTACACAAATCACCATCATCAAGAAGTTCCCAAATGTAAGTTTCAAGTTTGATTAACCGACTTAAGGTTTATTTATGCTTTTTGAGCGCTAGATGAAAGTGCTACCCAAGGAGCAGCGTTCATTTTCGTAACACAAACAGCTAATAAAGTCAAATAGTTTGCAACACATTTTCAGTTTTCAGTGTTATTTAGCAGGCCATTGGACAATTTTTGCTGTTCCATAGAAACCAAACCTCAAGCTATGAATCAGCACTCCGCACTCCGTTTGACAGTCTCGCATACTCTCCTATTGTATCCACGCTTTGTTCTTACTGTGGAGTCCAACATGAGATATCAATCGGCAGTCCAACTCTGCTCGACAATCTCGCGCACTCTCCTGTTGTATTCGCGCTTGTTCTCACTGAACATCCGAGCAGCTTCTGAATTTGCAGGGGAGTTTGGGTTTGGATCACAAAGCAATGACTGCATACACAAAATAAGAGAGGTTTAAAACAAGTCTGAGAGAGAGAGAGAGAGAGAGAGAGAGATCACCATAAGTGTCATACAAGTTAAATGAAATAAAATCACAGTTTTATAACCTATCTGGGTTAGAACTGATGATTCTTAACCGACATGTTTACAAGAAAAGTTACCTCTATTGCCTCCAATTGTTTATCCTGAAGCCCAATTTCTATATGTTCCATGTATACACACAACAGGTCAATGCTAAGCAATATCATACATATGATGCATGCACAGGAATAAAGATCTAGATTCTGGATCCTTCACATGAATGAATGATAGGATAAAAAAATATATGCCATTATCATCATTATAATGAAAGATCTTCCAACAAAATATCAGAAGTTGGTTGTCTATAGAGCTTCGCAAAGGTAACCAATGTTTTCGCTTCAAACATCTTCCATAAGGAAGTTTACGATATTAGGCAGGTGGTTTCAAAGCATATACTATGAAGGGTGGAATTGGAATTAAAAATTTTATTCCATGGTCCTGAGCCGCAAATGAAAGCCTGAAGAAATTATAACCTACCTGAATAGATGTCAGTATTGCAGCTACATCATAAATTGGACTCCATTGATTTTGTAGAATGTCCAACAGATGCTTCCATCAGCATATACTGACAAATTTGCAGGATAAAATAGGGATCAGATCAAGAATGGCTAAAACTGTTGATTACCAAAATATAAAAGCACAGAGATAAAACTTATATCATAATAAGAAAATAAAATATAATATAGTATCAAAAGACGAGAACCAGAAACTAAAGTTGAACATGTAAATTTGCCATGTCAACATCAGCTTCAAAGCTTCAGTTGTACGGATGCTTATGACACAAGAAGCTAGCAAATGATGTCATTGTGTTTACTAAACATTCGCTCATGTTTGCAGATTCAGAAACAAATACTACATAGTCCTCCTTAAACACCCACTTAGGGATTCATTCAGAAAGCACAAGTATCAATCACTTTCTCAATATTAGGTCTACTTATTCAAAGGTATAGTTAACAAAAAATAACAGCATGAAAAATGAGATAAGCACAAATGCTAGAGTTGCACCCTATGTATTGCACCTATAATTCGAGAAAGAATAAGTTTTCTTGCACAATGTCTAAAATGTTGAAGCTAGTAATAAAAAGTTTAAAAACCGCCTGGCAGGCAATAATAAATGAAATGTAAGCTGAAAACGTGGATGCAGTTAAAAATAATAGGATTTGTCTAGAGGCTTACTATTTGGATGGAACATTCGAGATACAAAACGAACCGTAGGTGGCTTGTTTGGGTAATCCTCCGTGAACTGAAGTGTCAGCTTAAACGTACCTAAAAGACTCAAAAAGTCAAAGCATGTATTAATTTATAGTTGTTAGCAGTTTACCTGCATTATGTGATAAAAGTATCCGGTCATAATTCTCCAAGCTATAATACTTAAATTCTACTATTCAAATTAAAATTCACAACAGAAATATGCATGAATAATTCCGTCCTCACTTTAAGGTCAATGCAGAGGTCTTATAGTCATCCTCTCAAAACATCCTTAATAATAATCTTGAGGCCATTGAATTAAAAAAATTACTAAGGTTCAAGTCCATGGGAAAAGATTGTTCACTTATGTTTCACCTATTCGCATGAAAAATAAGTCTATGAGAGCATTAAAAATGCCACTCCCCATCGAACAAATCAAACTTCAGCCTTTGAAGCATTTAACCAATTACTATATGGGAAATTGATAACATCATTATTGGAGTACGGAACTATTGATGAATTGTCTCCAATTAGATGGATTATATCAACATATAGTGTGCATAACAATCTTTTAAAGAGTCAGTGAAACAAATCAACCAAAGATCCATAGACAATTTGGTACTTCAAACCAAAATATGCACCACAATTTATTTTACCTCCATCCCATGGGGTATCATCAGGCCTGCAAATCCATCAAGTAAAGACATTAGCACTGTATTGAATCTTAATCTAAAAAAGAATATGGGTCCATTCTTATTTTATCATATACCCAAATATAACAGCATTCCAGAGCATAATGTTGTTATCTTGAGGAGCACCACTAATTCCAGCAGGAGGATCTTGCTGCAACCTCTTAAAATCCCTCATCAGTCTCTTCCTCGCGGGAGTCGACATTCTCACCACCTCCTGTAGATTTAAGGAAACCAATCCCGAATCAATACAAGATGCAAAAAATGAACTATAAATCAAATTTAACATTAACAGAAACCAAACCAGACTAAAATCAGACTTCTGCAAGTAAACCAAGATTTGGATGAGTTCTATAACTTTATATGCAGACTGACATTCAAACCTCAATATTTACTTGAGGTGCATGCAAAGGCCCACTCAAGGGCTACACAACAAGAAGCAACTCATTCCAATCCTATAAACTCTAGTTGACATCCCACGGTTCTAATTAACATTCACAACTTTGAATCTCAAACAACAATTGCTAGGAAACATCGATTTAAATGCTACTCCTACAGAAAAAGGTGGGAAATTGCTTACAGATAAAGAAATTGAGACAAAAGGACCAAATATGACAGAAAGCACACTTTTGCTTTTAAATTCTGTTCAGGACACTGATTGAGTAAATCACAACCATTAAACATGAAACTAAGATTGTAATTCAATCATTTCTAGAATTATTTGAACAAATTAACACCTAGCATAAAAACCCGTAGAATCTACGCGTAGGACGTTAAAATCGCATGAAAATAAGCTAAAAACAAATCTAATTAACACCAAAGATCCATAACAATAACAACGATAATAAGCTTCAACTATCTTAGCAATCAAACCGAGAACTTTCCTTTGATATGTAATTATCATACACAAATCTAAGCAAAATTAAAGAAACAAGCCAAAATGAACAAATCTAGTTCTAGAAATAGAAATCAAAGAACAATAAAAGGGATCAAAAAGACTTTCATACAGAGTAAACGCGGCGAGTTAACCAAGATTCTCCAAAAGAAAGCTTAACAATCACAACGAGTTAACAACAGGAAAAAGAAAAAAAGGTTTTCTTTCCCGATATTTGCTCAGGAAACAAACGGAAATTTTTATCAGAGAACCATTTTCTTAAAAATAAGACAAAGGTCTTTTCTTCTCAATTAATTATAAACCAATTGATTCCATTAATTTAAAATTTAATAGATTTAATATTTATGTTTATAATATTTAATTTAATTCTTTTGTGTATTAAAGTAGTAATTAAAAATTACATTTTTAAAAAAATAATAAATTATTATTATTATATCAAAAAATAAGAAGAATGTATCATATTATTTTTAGAAGAAGGACAAGTAATTTAAAAGACAAACAAAAGTTAAATTAATAAAAAAAATTAAATATATTAAATTATTTAAATTAAAATTAAATTGATAAAATATATAGTTTAAGGATAAATTATTATTATATTATATTATTTTATTATTGTATTTAATATTTAATTTTTAATAATCTGTTTATATTTTAGTAAAATGATATATTTATATATATATATATATATTTTAAAATATTTATTATAAAAACACATATTAAATAAGTATGTTTGAAAAAATGGGCGAATAGTCCATTTGATATCTACTTTTTGCTATTTTTTAATGAAAATTTTCCATTAACAATTCAATTAATTTATTATTATTTTATTTGGGTGGGCCCTTGCTGCCAAGTGATTGCGGAACTACGACATGCATAAACATTCCTACGTGTAATTTTGTTTTATCATATATGACAATAATAAAAAGATTAATTTAATTAATTTTTTTCTACAATGCTCTTTAGAATGAAAAAGATACTTGCATGTTAATTTTATCCAGAAAGCTTGGGGACACAGACGGCCCAAAATAAATATTACATTTTTTTATATAAATGAAAGTAATTAATTTATTAAAATATTTAAAATTACAATAAAAATTTTATAATTATAAACATAAACTGAACATATAACCATGACATTCTCTATAACTATTGACAAAAAAATTAGTCACTTGAAATCATACAAAAAGCTTAGAATGAAAAGGTTAAACATTTATCAAAAAAAACCCGAATAAATATATATATGAATATATTTTGTTGTATCAGCAAACGAACCATAATAAGGAATCAAACTACTAAAAAAACACATATAATAAAAATCGAGTTATTAGAAACTAAAAAATAAATAAGAGGAGAAAAACAATATAAAAAAATATTAACGATCAAAAACCAACACTAAAATTATATTACCGCCAACCAACAAAGATGAAAAAAGAAATAGGCAATAGCACAAACTTTAGAGAAAACTATGATTTTATCATAAGAAAAAATTAAATATCATTTTTAAAATAGAATAAAATAATTAAATCTACATAATGGATCATGTTGGATAGCATTCTAGTCTTAATAATTTTAGGTTCAAATTTAGTACTGAATAATGTTTTATTTCATTACAAAATAATATGAATACAATATGTTTTTAAAAATATATGTCCTATTTATACAAAGGATAATATTTCCTACGACATTAGCTTAACTGGCTTCATAATCACCTGGTCTAGCCTTGCCTTTAATCAATCCCCACCCCAAGTATATCCGAGTAAAAATGCCAAATGGTACAACGATGCCAAATAATCAGTGAGGCCGACCCTCCCCGCTATCCCGAAACAAATACAATAATACAGGTTCAACATTCTTCGACTCGATGATCGATATCCGTATAGGATATATACACTTCGAAAAATAGATAATGCCCATGGTTTACATTTAAGATGCTTCCCAAACCTTGTAATCTTTCCCTTCAAGGGCTACAGACCATCTTTGGGGACCACTTGGAGGCTCATAATAACCTGGTCCGATCTTCATTGCGACTTTTTCGTCCATGATGGCTGCATAAACATCCCTCTCTCTTGGACAATTTTAATCTGCCATTATATAATTCACAACATGAAGTTAGTATATTCCTTTGTTGAAATCCGCTTGTCAATATTTATCCAGGTTGGTGATTTTGCCAACAAAAATAACTGCCTATAGGATTCATGCAATCTGAATAAACAAGTTAGATGAACTCGAATCAGTCCAGCAAACATTTCCGGTTTTTCACACACGGTACTTTGGAATTCTAATAAACAGTCTATGTTTACTTCCTAAAATTTTCTCTTTATAACGATCAGATTGTGTTAGTTCTCAAGTATAAAGGTGAGAAAATTATTTGGAAAAGCTTCCCACATAAACCTTAGTACACCAATATGAAGCGAAGTATTTGATACTCACTGTACTCCGGCAATGGATTTGGTTTCTGTTTCTGATAGAGAAGGGCAGCAATTTCAGATCGATAATGAGAGAAAATGTGATCGTAGAACACAGCTGGTGTTCCTGGATGAGTCAAGATATAAGCATATCCTTGCACTTCTTTTCCACCTGGAAACCTCCAATGACCCTACAAGAGTGTTGCAAAAACAAAGGATTAATGGATAAGGGAAAAAATAAATCTCTCTCCTCAAAGTTTGAACTTCACGTTCTTTCTCCTCAAAATAAAATTGCAGTGAACATATATTAACCCATATATGAAGGCGAATACTGTGCACTCTGACTTAATATTAAAAGTGAACTGGACTTACCTTGAACTTAAAGAAGTAACAATATCTAGCTTAAAGCATTTTACAAAAAAGAATCATTTAGGATCAATTAAGAAATTCATAGGACTCTACATGTGAACACTGCTTTCTTCCATAAAATGTTTGAACTGAGTAAATTTCAAATGAAACCTAAAGAAAATTTATTTTGTACATGAGAACGAAAAGAAGAACTCCAACAATTTCATGCCTCGTTTCAGTTCAGGGTAATTATAACATGCACTTGATTTTGCATGCATCATTTGGATTACTTCAGCTGGCAAAAAAACAAAAACTAGAAGAGTTAAAGACTTTGAGTGAGATTCAACCTGGGTAGAACCAGTGTCATGATTCTCTATGAAGGTAACAGCACGAGATGGCCACCATCCGACAACCCCAGGAGGCCTCCCTTTCTGATCTGATAATCTCCAATATCCATCTTTCCAGAGCCTGAGGGAAATTATCCGTAAAAATAACATTTGCCTTACTACTTTAGGAAATTATTAGAAAAAATTGCCAAGGAGAATCGGCCAAGAGGAAGAGGTTAGAGAAGTAAAAAAATAAAATCCTCAGAGTTTCTCGACCTCTTAAATGTTTGAATGATGCAGAAGATACAGGATAACATGCATGCCATAAAAGCTAGGTGTAATACACCTGGAAACACCAATGGTAGTTCTCAATTTGTAGGAAGAGCAACGACAGCAACCAATAGAAAAGGTTGTATTTTTTCTTTCACTAAAATTCTACAGAGAAATTGAAAGAAACTTACTGAATGAAGAATCCCCTTGGTTGTGACATCAAATGCACCAGCAGTTCCATTAGTGGCATTGATCCAGTCAATGATTCTCTGCCGATGGGATCTTGGTTGCGGTCCATTTCACCGTATGTGTAACTAAGAGAATCCCAATATTCACCCACAGCAAAGTAAGGTTCACTGGCATCCAAGTAGTCCTTGACATAACCACCCCAAAATCCTCTGACAAAATCCAGCCTCCATCCATCATAACCAATTTCTTGTCTACATGTCACAAAATGACAGCAAAATATCAAATCAATAAATCATGCAGTACGTATGTATTATAAAGAAACATGAAGTAAGAAATGTTCTTGAAAGAAACAGAAGACGACTTGTCATTGAAGGGGGAGAGGGGTGGAGTTCAATAATTTTTTTTTTAATCTGGAATAAGTACAAATATGAAGGAATAACAACAATTCTTTACCACAGAGGTCGCTTGGTTCATGCGGAGTCAAATAGTTAAAGTGTAAAATAGGGGAGTTTAACCAAAAAGTAGAACCTAAGATTAAGCAATTGAAACAATCAAATATCTCAACGGAATGCATTTTGATGCAAGACGACTATTAATAGCTATGCCAAGAGAATCCATTATCAAATAACTTCTTTATTTTCACAAACCTTCTGTAAATTAGGCCATACAGTGAGAAAAAAAAGAAACTTTCTTCTCTATTTTTTTCTTTTTTGTGAAAGGAAAAGGTTAAATTTCAAATATGGAGGATTGGGCTGAAAACTTGTGACAAATACCACTATTTTGCACCTTGTTGTTTACAGAACGGAAAATTTTCAATTAGCACCCCTGTTTCTCTTGGGAAACGTATTGAATTAGAAACAAAGGATGAATACTAATAATATAAACTGCAACTGTGTTTCTAGTTTCATTTACGTAATCCTATTGGGAAAACTTGTGACAAATAACCACTATTTTGCACCTTGTTGTTTACAGAACGGAAAATTTTCAATTAGCACACCCTGTTTCTCTTGGGAAACGTATTGAATTAGAAACAAAGGATGAATACTAATTAATATAAACTGCAACTGTGTTTCTAGTTCATTTACGTAATCATCCTATTGGCAGCGTATAGAATTATGTGAACAAACAGCACAATCCATAGTAGCTGCAAATAATATATAAATATTTCATGATGCCTATATTGTATATCTTCTATTCTCAATATAGAAGGTTTTAAGTAAGATCTGACACAACACAAGACAACGTTATCACTAGTGTTGAACCAAATATTCAGCATATATCCAGCTGTTTCCATTGCATAACTTTTGACAGGGAAAGAAAAGAAGGCAAAAGCATGATCAAACTAAGAAAATACACGCTTTACTAATCCTTTCATGCATATAAGATAGTATAAAGAAATTAGATTAAATTTTAACCTCAGCCAGCCAAGCCATTCTTTGAGATCCTTCCTCACAAACTCTTGGGAATGATCAATGTTTGGAGCAGCATGGAAATTATCTCCACTACTTTTGTTGCCCCGCCCCTGTATAAGAAATTGCAACATATCAAGCATAAAATAAGAAATGTTATTCAGGTTTGGATTGAAAATTTGGATAACAAGCATAAACACATGCATGAAGCTAGATGAACAATGTTTTCCTATAACAATCAAAATTTATAGGTAAGCCGTATAGGAACTTGTGCAACAACTCAGTCGTAAGCCAACTAAGGAATTTAAGATATGCTATCTATGAACCTCTTGAATGTCCTATGTTTCTCGAAGCTTCCAGAACAAAAGAAAACATCAATACCTGAAAATGAGGATCGTCACCAACCACTGCACGATCATCCCAATTTAGGCGCCCACCAAAAATATTCCATATACCATTCTGATTTTTGAAGTGTGCACAACGGTGATTCAATACAACATCACCGAGAACTTTTAGACCAACTTCATGGAGGCTCTTCACAAGTTCCTTCAGCTCATCAATAGATCCATATCTGATAAATCAAGAAAAATTACACAATGTTTTGCTTTAGTCCCTTTGAGGATCATGGAACACATATTTTCTTTCATATGCAAGAAATAACTATTGATTTTCTACACCTTTGGATGTCCAATAGGTATTTGCATGCTATATCTTAGACTAATAAGAGTAACAGAAGTCTCATTTTAGTTTTACCATGGCAGTTAGTAAACAACAAGTTGCAGAAGAGAAGGTCCACGATCTGATACTTGGAACCAACGTTATATGAGCTACTGAAGCAAACCTAAAAAAATGCAGTTTCATCTCTCTTTTTCCCTATTAGAGATTCTCGGTTATAATTATCATAAAGTACTTGTTATGTAAAAGAATTTGAAAGTTCATATTTGCAAGTTTCAGCTTCTATGACCTAGTCCAAGCACCAAATGGTCTACCCTGAAAGATTGACCAACGTACAAGCTTGAAATATGTACCTGGAATTTAGATTATACAAGTCCTTTGGCATGTATCCTTCAGGTGACACAGACTCTGTTGGTGGTGGTAGCCAAATCACAGTAAATCCAAGCGAAGATATTTCTGAAGCTCTCTCTTTGAGTTCCATATACCATCGTCCAGATTTATGAGATTCCCAGTTGAAACCTTGCAACAATATTTCAAAACCTGTGCCTGTTCCAGAGGATATTTTAACAGCAGGATGTACTGTATCAGTACCAGTTTCTGAAACATCTTCCTCTGGATAAGTTGCAATGGAGCTCCGGAAGATGCTATAAGCTTCTGCAGCTAGCTGTTCAATTTCTTCAAGAATGCTTTCTTGTGCTTCCTTTGTTTGGGTCTTCTGACTCTTCTCAGCGCTAAGGCCAGTAACCAAGTTTCGTATCTCATTGATGATACCATCCGTATATGATTTACTAGAAATTTCTTCACTTGTAGTATCAGATTGACCCCGTTGACCCAGAACACTACTTGCACCATAGAGGGGAACATAGAAGTCGTCTTCTTTAAATTTCAACCAAGTGTTATCGTCGAGCTTGAGGACAAAAAGAAATCCAAAAACTTCTTCATCTAAAGTGAATAATGCTCCTGATCTGTTTCCTGTAGCTTTTGCCTGCAAAAAAGAAGGATTTTGACGTAAGAACAATACTTCTAAACCAAGAGGGTCAAAAAGGGGAAAAAGTTGGTCAAAACCCTATAACAAGGCTACATCAAATAGATTCTTTTAGACATTTACACTTGATAAATAGCATGGTCGCAAACTATGATTAGTGATGTCTTCTGATATTTACATCCTTTAGTAACTACAGAGAGGTGTTCCAGCATAATCTAACAAAAATCTTTGTATCTGTGCCCCAAAAAATTATATGCTTTGATTTATCACAAGTAATAAAGGAAAACAAAGCAACAGTGTGAAATTGGTATAAAATTATTTGCTGACATGTCAACAAGAATATATATGCTTACTTAACATGTTTTAGCAAGAATAGAACTATTTGTTTGTGGTAAGAACTCAGCTTACGTTTAAGTTATCAATGAGAAATATAGTTACAATTCACACCTGCAACAAAGTGCGTAAAGCCTTGTTCTTGAATAGAGTTGTTTCCGGTGGATATGGAGCAGCAGGAGTTTCCCATCTTTTAGCATCATCTCTGCAAATGCCCCAGTGAACCACAACATCTCCAGGTATATCAGTTTCCAAATACAACATAAATTTTGCAGTTTCAGGTGACTTCCTAACAGCGACACTCACAATGTTATCAACAGAAACTTCTTTTACTGTTGACTGCCACATAGAACCCTTCAAGGGGACTATTCTTACTTTTAGAGTCCTTGGACTCGTTGTTGTTGTTGTTTGGAATATCAGGAGGTGATGCTTCTGTTTTAAGTAGCGCATTAGAGAATTGCTGTAGAGCACCTAGGATCAGGAGAAGCCAAGGGAAAGGATCAGTATATCACTGAACAAGGAACAGAGAGAATACGAAAGATATGGTAGAAAAATAGTCCACTGTGTTCCCACCCTGAACCACATCCCATGAATCAGGCTCGGAGGGGATCCCCTAAATTATCAGAAAGTAGGCCACTTGACTCATTATTCTATATTGTTCTGTAACTGAACCTAAGAGGCTTTAGGGAACGAGGCAGAATTCAATCTCTGATACACTAACTATAATTCGTGATTGCACAGGTCACAGACCACACGGAATACAAGGACGATAACAATAAAGTGATTGAGTGATGTTAATCCTACCCATCTTTTCAGTAAATTAAGCCATTGTCAGTTTACAATAAAAGTTAATTATCAGTTCAAAACCACTGAATTTCATGATCTATAATATATATTATATCAGGAATGATTACTGTTCACACTAGAATTTGGTATTAAAAAAGTTATACTTGATTAATTTAAACGAATAGCAGAAACTGATTTCTTGAATAAGTTGGGATTCTTGCACAAAAGAAAAGAAAAAAAGAATATAGCGGACAGAATATAACACTTTCAGCAACCTGACCATACACCAAACCCTGTTTTTGCTCCAACTGTATTGCCATCATCCTCGAGGTAATCCACCAGAGGCACCTTAAAATCCCTACCTCTGTGCTGATACCATGCTCCAGTTTCTTCATCCTGCAGCAACATATTACCCCACAAATAATAAGATTGACTGATGTTTAGTATATCTAATGAGAAGCATTTACTCAATCAATTAATATTGGAAATACAAACCTTGAACACAAAATGTATAGCAGCAATTTCACTGCTGGGGTTAAAATCGATCTTTACTTCGTGAAACATATCTCCTTTAGACGATGTCTTCAAGGGAGTGTCAATAGCATAGTCCTGAAAATATTCCACTTACCCAATACGGTTATGTTCATAATGAAAAGGCAGCCAGAAATACAAAAATTAGAAGCCAATTCATACTCTAATTGGAATTGAACCAGGAGGTCATGTTTTAGGAGGTTGATCCATTCACTGCAAAATTCAAAGACAATCTATTACTAAACAGAAAAACAAGTACTAAATACCCTTCTATTTTGATAACTAAACTCCCCGACAGTAAAGTAGAATCTTTCTGTGCACGAATAAAATTCAAATCCTTAACCTACAAAAACATCTGAGGAACTCTTAGAATCAAGGCTAACCTGCCACTATCGCCAAGATAAGAAACTCCCCAATGAAGTATCCACTTTCCTGGAAGACTACATCCTATTGTAAGCTGCCAATCCAGCTGGTTCTTCGATTGATCTAGCCTGATGAAAATTTTTCCCTCCACCTAACATTTCAAATCAAAGAAATTCATAGCCAATCAAAACGAGAGAAAACATCGAATTAAACCGAAACCTAATCCTTGATCTCTGTTCAAATTATCAGTAATTTCTTTTCTCCAAAGTTATATTGATACTAGAATAGTGTAGTCAGATCTGTTAGAGTTGAAAACAGTACTTTTTCCCAGGAATTATTACAGTGTATTGAATTAAGCTTCATTGATCAGCAGGACTTACAAAACTAACATCAAACTTTTTAAACTTTCCAAACATATCAAGCAACGCTATTTCAAAGTACTAACAAATACACAATAAAGCCGAAGATTAGAAAACCTTTTCAATTCGCTTGACGGGAAAAGTCTCCTTGTACAAGACGTCATCGGAAGAGGAGGTATCGAAGTTGTCAACAAGAGCTGTTTCCGATGAGTTGGCTCTGACGACATGACTCGACCGGCTAGGCTTGAAGCTACAAAAGCAAGAGCTCCGAAAGTGGATAATCTTCCGATTTCGAGAACAATCCAATGAGCGAGACGGTTTCAACAACACCTTAGATTTGGGACGAAGTAAAAGCGTAGGATTCTGGAGAAGCGAGTCTACGGTAACCGCCGCCATGGCCGGTGGACAAAGCAAGTGGAAAGACGTAGATTTTTATTTTTGACTTCTTTTGCGGAATCTCGTAGAAGAGAAAGTTGAGGAGGTGATGATGGATTGCTGTAATTATTGCACCGTTTTTGGTGGATCGTTAATTTAGCACCAAACAAAATGAAAATATCATCGAGATCTCCAGCAATTTCGAAAATAACACAAGTGTATCCTTTTTTAAGTTAAGCAGATATAATATAAATGCTCCATTTTTTGCTTTTGACAGAATTCAAATCCAGCACGTTAGCTGTTCGGCTAAAGATTATACTTTTTAATTTGGTTTATGGGAAAATCTCACGTGAGGCTGCCGCACAGTAGAATTCTCCTTTATTTACCTACTATCAATCATTTAAAAGTTAATTTCTGAATAAACATTTATTTCATATTAATTTTTCAATTGATAAATTTTTAATCGTATAGATTAAAGATGTATCCTATTAATATCTTTAAAAGATATTTTTATACGAAAGTTATACTTGGTCACGAGGGGTCATTTCCCCCTCATTCTAATTATTTAAAAGAATATCTGAGTAAATCATAAATTAAAGTTTTTTAATTTTAATTTATTTTATTTTCCCCATTTCTTTTTCTATGATATTACAATTTGCCTCCTCGTATTTATGATTAATTATATTTTGCTTCCTTGAGTTTTGAATCCTGACTCTATCCCTGAGGACTAACATTTCAACGTTACTATAATAATAATAATAATAATAATAAAATTATTATAATGAAAAATAATACAAGATTATTATTATTATAATAATTAAAAAAATGATATTATATTAAAAATGAAAACATTGCATTTCTTTTGACTTCTCCGTGAATGAGTTCACAGTATGGTTGTATGTTTCGCATGAGATTTTTCAGTATTAGTTGCTCTTCGATAGGATCGTCATCAGTATTATGTTTGTCATCTTGGTTCACATTATGTCTGATATTGTCGACATTAATGTGTATTGTCGACGTTGATGATGATAAATGACATGTGAAGAATAATGAATGCATAAGTGTTTGTCCAATAATCACAAAAATACGAAAAATATCATCGCTAAAAATAACGTCTTTGGTTGAATTGTAATACCCCTAACCTGTACTCGACCCGGATACGAATCTGAGGTGTCACATTGACTTTTCAAATTATATTTTATTAACAAATAAGTAAAATTTGAACTTTTATTCATAATAAAATAAATGAAACCCTTTAATTTAAAGTATTTAACAAAACCCAAATTCATACTTAAACCACATTCATAATTAAATAAAGTCTTTAATAATTTACATAAATACAAAAATATGAGTTTACAAAAATAGATCACAAAATTTCAAATTAAACGAATAGTATATGCCAACAATTTACAATTTAAAAGAACCTACATTTAATTTGTCTTGATCTGATCTTTACAAGAGAATACTATCCACAACAAACTTCAACCTTTAGTTTTCTTCAAACCTACGAGTGAGGAAATCACACGTTAAGTCGATGACTTAGTGAGGCAATTACGGGCGACTAAAAATATATAATCAAAATCATTATTTATTTCATAGAAACATTTCATAAGGAATTCAAATTATTTTCCATAACAAGAATGTATATTTTTATACATTATTCGTTTTATATAACTTTGTTTTCAATGTCCAACGTATACTACTGAGAACTCTAAGTATTTGAGTACATTAGATTGTGCACTAATGTTGTCACCACAGTTCGCATAATTTGCACCAAAGTGCCACATAAATTGTCCCGAATGACCACATAAAAACCCTCGACTCTTGACATGCCAACTATACCCTAATCCTCATACATATATCTTGGGCTTTTAACCACATAATTATTTGTCATTCATTATTCGAAGTATCTCTTATTCACATAGATACTTTCACATTGAGTATTTTCGTGTACACATGTTCACATGTCACATTTCCATAATCATATACACATAATCATCAAACATAGCTTAAATAATAGAAATTAAATAAAACATTATAGAAATATAACATAAAAGAAATTGAAAGGTTTTCGATCGAAAACACTGAGGTTGACTATCGCAAGTCTTCCTCCATTCTAATACAAAACCAAGGAGAGTGTGGGGGTAACGAACAAAGATGAGCTAGGTAAAGGCCTAGGTTTAGGTTTGTTGCAGGCTTGAATTTGAGTTGGGCTTGGAGTATTCGACTCGGTGGGCCCATGTGGGTTAGTTCGAACAAATATGAGTGCAAACAGTATGTCCCGTTCGATCTGTCATAGTATTATATACTGAATTTGGGTGATATTTTCTGTTAAATTTGGCGTGGTACGGTATGTTGAATTTGGTATTGCATTTCCCACAAATTTGGTATACTATGTTCTACAGAATCTGCATAACAAATTTTCAGCATATTTTACCAAGGCATTAAGATACATTCACCAAACAACCTTCATTATAAATACTCGTAAAATGCCAAAACTCTATCATTATAGGCATGAAGTGATCCTTTCTCAACGGACACACTATTGAACTAGAATTAGCCCAACACTCGAGATAAATACCATCATCTAAAAGGAGGCAATCATCGAGACCCCTCCACATAAAAGGTCACGTATAAGGCCAATTTTCATTCACAACAAGCTAACACCACACAATGCTACTGATGTCTAGTGAACATATCGATATTCAATACCATGTCAAATATATCGATCTTTCAATAGCATACATTTGTCTATCGGTGTCATACAATAAAAATTCTTAAGAAAGTTATAAAAAATTTATGAATACGATTAACATCCATATAATATAAGGATCAAGTGTTGCAACTCTCCGCTCACATCAGAAAAATGAACTTGTTATCAAGTCTTATACTTTGGTAAGAAAGAAAGAGGGATAAATGTGGTAGACCCAATGAGGGAGGACCAGGGCTCAATTATCGGCTTTCTTCTCCTCCCCTCCATAACTATTACATCTTAACTGTACGTAACCTTTCGCTCAAATCAAAAGGAGTGAACTACTACCATCGATTGGTATCAACCGTCACCATTTGTCAATTATCCTCTGTTGTACACTAACCGGAAACCACCACTCCCAAGTCCCAAGTTATGCCTCAACAAAATTAATTTGATCCAACTGAATAAAATAATATTTTAAACAATTAAAATGTCCGAATGTTAAATCCAAATGATCCGAAGAAATTAAAATGAACATTGATTTCATACAACGTAACATCAAACTAAAAAAAGTAATCCATAATTTAAAAGTCACGGATTAAATAAAGAGCAACCCCCTCCGTTGCCTATGTACAAGCCTATCAACAATATCCTCTAAAGGTAATGCGTGAAATTCAACACGCTAAGCCCACACATAAGCCAGTAGAATCTGTCAACGATAACTGTTTATCGTATGACCTGAGAGCCACGGCCCGTTTCCTGAGTTTCTGTCGCGTTGTTTACTATCGATACGATCACCGAGCTCAAATAATACCCCCTGGCCAAAGAAGCCCAGCAGAGAGAAGTAGCCAAAGATCTCATGCTTGATGGCGCCTCGGTGAAGAAAAATTCAAGTAAGCCTGCCAAGGTGAAAAGATCTGCCGATCCCAGGAACAGATACTGCTCCCGTGTTAATCGCCACTCTTTTTCGCTTGATTTCGACAAGAGCTGCCACTGCCATGGCTATTACTGAAATAAACAAACCGATCCCTATTCGTTGCAATTGCGAGATGCCGGTCTCGGTTTTCGTTAATCTCCGAGCGAATGGGATGATGAATGGTCGTAAACCGGTGCTAGAATCATGATGAAGACGACTGGAAAAACCGGTAGGGAAGCGGGAGGGGTCTTCAATGAACCGAGCTTAGTGTTCATGGTAGCAGCTTGCTCGACTGAGAATGTTGAGAGCTGAGCTAGGCAGCATTGAGAAAATGGTGCAAGCAAATATGGGAAGGATTTTAAGCACAATCTTGACTTCATCTAATTGCTGGACCGAGCATTCGAGTGCCCGGTAACTCGGCTTGTTCACCACTGCTCTGTCGATGAATTTGAGGCTATTCGTCGGAATTTGTTTACAATTTTCTTCAGTTTCCTTGCAGGTTTCTGTTTGATAGGAGGGGCTGGCGGCAAGGTCGCAATGGCATTGCTTGGACTTCGGCCTACGCAAGAATTCAGCGTAGCAGCAAGCAAAACCTGCACAAGCACATACATTAATCATTTCTTATTTTGAGGACTTCAATTTTAGCATACAAAAATGTACCTTGCAAATGGTGGTTAAAGGGCTGCCAAAGGGTATTTTGTTCCTATAGAACGTCGAACCGGAGAGGAAGATCGGGATCGATAACAAGATCGAAATGGTGGAGATCTCGAAACCCCATTCTCACCCTTTGTTATCTTCGATCCAAACAACGAATGTGACGGCAATAAGGGCGCCAAACGAGAGACTGAAGACGAAGTAGTTGAAGAAAGTCGATCTTTGCTTCCTTCCCTTTGGGGTATGCTCATCAAACTGCTCGGCACCATGAGTTGGTAAAGAACCCTTAATCCCTCCAATGCCGAGTGCCACGAGATAGAGTCCTACGAATAGCATAACCGCTTTCGCTCCACTAACTTCCTCGCATGGAATCGACGATGTTGATGGACTGCAGGCAGGTGGCTTTAGGGAGGGAGCCCGAGCTTGTATCGTAAGAATGGTCAAACCCTAATAAAATCATATTCGATTTTATATCAGATATTATCGGAATAAATAAATGATCGATTTATCAACAAGGTTACAGTTGGAATGCTAAAATTGTTGACGGAGTTCAAATGATGATAACTTGATGAAAATAAAAAGGGTACAGGGACAAATTTCTTTCTAACATTTTAAAATGATTACTTTGATTTCTATTTTTATTTTTTGAGATATTTTAACCCAACTTTTCAATTTTGACTAATTGAATGTATATCGTTAGTTGATCGATGGTACTACACGATATTCACATGTCATTTTTATATGTATTTAATTATTGATTTGATATATATCATATTACATAAATTAAAACGTGACATGTATTACATTTAATTATTGATTTGATATATATCATATTACATAAATTAAAAACGTGACATGTATTACACTATCAATTAAACATATGTGAAAATATAACATCAATAATATATTTAATCATTTTCATCCAATATTAATCATTTTGATTAAAATTTAAAATATTAAGGACTAAAATATGAAATAAGATGAGCTAAAACACTAATTTAGACAAATGTGGGGAAATTAATTTTATGATTATGCTTTAAAAAATGGTCCCTTCCTCTCGTATTATCCACACACAAGATTTTGGACAACAATGTCATTTACCAATGAAATCTCGTTGTAATGAACCTGGTGCTGTTTTCTAATAGGCTTTAAAAAGAACGATGATTGTGGGTTAGATTCTCACTTTCGGCCTACCACAGTAACAATTAGCCACACACGTGGTTCATGAACCTGCCTAAAATAAGTACCTATTCGTATATATATATTTTTTTTAATAAAAAAATGTCATTTTTGCTCTTTAGATGATAAACCCATTTTAAGAAAGATTGATTCGATCTTCTAATCTCGTCCCACTTAATATATAGTCAATGGTGGATCACATGACCGTATCCTAGAGGTAGACCATAGGAGCTGTGATGGGACAAATGTGCCCTCCGGCAGTCACCCAAAGTTGCGACGATTTGGACATTGTGAGAACAGGTGTCGAACTAGAGCAGGTGCTTTTCAAACAGGGACAAGATTTCAAAGCAATAAAGACAAAGATAGATATACATGTTTAATTTGCCTAAACCCAGAAAAAAAGAAGTTTCTCATGTGCGATAGAAATAGTTTAAAAGCAACGGGTCCCCGCCACCTTCCCAATCCCATCCCCCAAGGCGTTGCCTTTGATTGAATACGTTTCCATTTCCATGGCGGACCCCATCATTTACTGAATTTTGTTTACTCGACTCAACTTATTTCAACAGAATACTCACTCCTTGATGGTTGCTTGGATCTACTATACCGAAGTTATAGGGTTGCTTGAGCCTATGACGGCCCTCGAACCTTTAATGCTTTGCACAATCAAATGTTTGACCATTGCTTTTACTTTAATTTTTGTGCCTATTTTGCTGTTTTCTTGAAAGTACTCATCTTTTCATGCGGCCCTAACTAATTGCTTTCTCGAAAGAAAGAAAAAATCACCAGAATGCAGAAAACGAAAGAAAAATAATAATATTCGAGTGTGAAGTAGTACCAGAAACTCGATGAATGCGCTTATGAGGTAGAGATGCTAAGTGGTGAGGAAAGTATCCGACAAGAAGCCTCCGAGCAAAGCTAGAAGGAAAGCAGTGCCCATGAAATTGGTGACATTGTTTGCGGATTTAGATGGTGATAAGTGCATGTACTTTGACAGATACATCACCAGGTTGCTGGCATTTGCCAAGTACGCCAAGTTCTCCAGTACTTCCACCAGTGAAACACACCACCAAAACTTCAATCGTTAAAACCTATAAACAGATAAAGTTAAATATAATACAAAAGCTAATTACCCAAGACAAAAGAGGCAGCAAAAATGCCACCATGTTTTCCCTTTAAAGCTGGTCGGTTCCTCCAGTCGGCATAGCCTTCCCATTTGGTATCCTCAAGGTTCAAACCATCTTCCTGTCGACAAATCTCAAAGAAGAAAATAGGGTTATTATAAAAAAAAAAAAAGAGGCTAAGAGGAGAATATCATAAAAGGATAAAATTTTGGGGGGTGAAGGAGGAATTACCCACCATTGTTGGTGTTGTTTCTCCCTCTTTTGTAGAAACACTTTGGTTGGGAAAGCTGGGTGATGAGTGGTGGATGTATATAAAGAGTGGGAGGGAAGGGGAAAACTATGGATTAGAGAATTGTCTAGACACTTTAGAAAATGACTTTGATCCATCCCCATATGGAATTTATGTTATTTTTAACTTGGATGATTTTATTCTTAATATTAATTTTTTTATCTTTAAATAATATCACAAAATCATATAATTTTGACTGTTTGAGGTCTCCCACGGAAATTGTTCTCACCTTGACGTTGGGACAGCCTACTATCCTATCTTCTCTTACCCCATTACATATGAAAATAAGGTCAGCTAATTAAAATAAATTTTACTATAATAATAGTTAAAATATATTTAAATAATAAATGAAGATAATTAATTGAATATTACCATATCTTCCCTACCAAAGGAAAGGAGAGAAAGATGGCACACACCTGCTCTTTGACTTTCGACACAACCACATACTTGGTATATTTTATAATAATTCAATAATATTATCAAAATTTGTAAAGTTGATTGTAATAGGGGTGGAGGATTCTTGGTCACTTGCCTGTTGTTTCAAATCCTCTGTAAGTATTATTTCCAAACCTGACAAGATTGAGAGATACTTTAAAAAAAATACTTAGAAAGCCCCATTTTTATATTATCAATCATATTAAATATTTGTAATCAATCTTTCAAACGCATTTTGATGATTTTAAATACATGTAAGACTAGAAGAAATTCTTATTTTATTTTTGGTATTAAAAATTTTATTAATTTAAAATTATCAACCATATCAGATATAAGGGTTTCATAAAATTTAAAATCTTTAAAAATATATTTAAAATATACAATTTATAAATTTTGAAGTTTACAAGTTTCGAAATTAACAAAATAATATTAAAATTTACTATCCGAGTAAACATTTAGACCTCCAGAAATGATGTGGACATTGCAAAGGTGTAAATATATAACAAGTAGAGGTATAATGATTGTATAACCGTGATATGAGATGATGAATTTCTTATAACATTCAATGATGTAAAATATCATTCAGTGGCACGAATTAACTTACATATGTGGTTAAAAGAATCGTTTTGTTTCTAGAAATTATGAGTTTGAATACCAATAATTATAAAGATGATTTAGCGTTTATTATCAAATAGTTGTGAATACTTAGAACAAATACTCTTTTATATTTATATATATATATATATCATGATGGATTATTTAATTCATCATTATATTATTTACATATAGCCTCGTAGGCAACTAACATCTATCCATATATTCACGTATGAGGAAAATAACATATGTATAGTTGCTTTAGGTTTAGCGTTAATATAGATCAAATTGGATGAATTGACAATTCTTATATATATCATATCATTTAAGGGAAATTCATGTTTGATAACTTATAATTTAGCATATGAATCTTTATGTAAACATGCTTAAACATTGAATTAATCATCATAACATAATTATATATCTTGCATGTTCATTTCCATGCACATTTAATCATACATCATCAATTTTCGCTATTTATTAAAATGGGGTAATAGTCCATTAAGGACCCTAACTTTGCATGTTCCCAATAATTTCTTTTTCTTTCTAATTACACCTCTATTTTTCATTTTGGATGTCTTTCGGCAAAATGGTTCATCAAAGTCTGTTCTAAATATTTTATCGAACATTTTGAGAATGATAATCAAATTTTGAAATTCTACCAATCTCGATATGGTTGCCAACCTAATTTCAACACCCAAAAACTAGAGATATTGCAATATTGGTTTGAAACTTGAAAATTTGCTAAATAGGAAGTTAAGGGCACTAGTGATTACTAGTAATCTTAAGGGTTCTAATCGTGATGCATCAATTGAGAAGGTAACAAGACATATTTTGACTGGGTTGATTTGATGAACTTGCATGATGATTACACATGGTTGGGTTTGATGAAAGCAAGGTTGATATGGGTTGTTTGGTCTAAATTTATTGTTCTGAAAGGTGTTAATATGTGGTAGGTTCATCCTCGTCAACCACATAATTGGTCACGAAGGAAGCTTTTGAATTTTAGAGATACATTGATGCAAATTTAGATAATGAAATATAACTTCAAAGTTACGAAAATTTGAAAACTTTCAGGAAATAAGCATGAGAAAATGCATTGAGTAGAATGATCCGTAGACGCTCATATTGTTGTTTGACTTGCAATTCAAGATTGATTCATGTTATATCTCCTCCGCATATCACGTTAAATTGTATCTTTAGAGCCTCTCGTAACAATTTTGTATCCTCTGACAATTGAAATTATTCACTCGATAGAGTAACGAGTAGTTATCATTGACTTTACATCTGATACCAACACTAAAGTTCAACATATGTAACTTCAGGCGACCTTCTAATATGTAAAAAAAAAAAATAGGTAAACCTTCATCTTCTTCATCAATTATCTTCTTTTTCTACACTTAAAAAAACATACGACCTTAATCGCCTGTAACTGTAACTCCACCACTAACAACATATGTATCTTTAGAGTGTTTCCGCATGATCCTTTACGTATACCTTTGTCAATTCACGAATTTTATCTTGTGGATAATGGTACAGAGAAAATTATTAAAGGATAAATATTTAAAATTTTATAAAAAAATTATGATTTTTTTATTAAAATAAATTATTAATTAAAATATATAATAATTTAAATTTTTTAAAGAGTGATTGTCTTTATCTATTCTCTTCAATCCATCTTTACTCTCACATATATATATAGTTTAGGGTCCACTTACACGATTTAAAACTTTTTAATTTTATATAGATTTAGAAAAAATAGATGACTAAGACTGACTCATTGTTTTTCTAGTGAATATCTTATAATTTCCTACTATTAATCTCGATCGTATATTTTCATTCATCTATCAATTATAAATTTATGTAAAACTAAAAGAATTTTGCATCGAGTAACATGATTCTATATATGTATATATCACCTTTTATACAAATAAATTTCTAACCGTCCAATTAATTTGATAAGATTACTATTTCTCCCAAATCAAAATTTTACACTAATGAATGGAATCTTGGTAGATTTGGTGTGATCCAATTTATTATAATATAAGCATGCTTTAATTTTAAATTTAGCCTGGACCGACTCTTATATGTAGAAATGTTGACCACGAGTATGCGTAGGGAGCATTGAAAAGCGAGTCAAATTAAAGCTTTCCTAAGGACATACCCACCATCATCCACTTAACCTGCCTAGTGGTACGGCCGAAGATGATGTTTTTAATATATATTATAAAAATATACCTTAGAAGATTTAATTATTTGATTGGAGCAGCAGAGGTTAAAGCTAATTATACAATTAATAATTGCTTGACATGATAGAATTTGTCGTAATATTGATGCCCTCTCTCTCTCTACCGGCTTTAAGCCAACCCTCACCTCCATAATTTGGTCTAATATTATTCACCTCCACATATATATATATATTCTAAAATATTTTTAAAACTATATAATATATATATATATTCAAAAATTAATTTTTAAAAAGTATATTTATGTTTTCAAAATTCATTTTCTAAAAACTATATTATATGTTTTTAAAAAATTTCAAAAACTATATTAATATATATTAAATAAGTCTCGGACGAAAATGAGTGTCTACATGATGATAATATTCCTTTATTTCAATTGGAGTAAGACCTGACTACTTTAAGGCATGAAAAGTATTTTCTTCTCAATAGAAAATAATTAAATATTATCATTTTTTTTTTGCATAAAATTCAAGAACATTATTTAAAGTGATCTTAAATTGAATTAAATTTGAATTTGTAAGTTTCATTACAAAGATAATTAAGTAATCGACTAGGTACCAATGGGTGTGAATAATTCCCCACGCGTAATAGACTCTCGAACTTAGCTTTTGGCACCTAGACTTAAAATCGTTGTTTTAATAAAATTAAAATTAATCTTTTATTAAAATGACAATCGCATTGGTGTTCAATCACACCCTAATCAAATATTGGTGGCGACTCCTCTAACCACCTTTTTATTTTAAAAAAAAACTCAAATTAATCGAGACGAGATTTTTCTCACATCACGCTTTAAAACAATTTTTAAAAAGGAAATCGTTTCGACAATAATCTTAACCTTCCAAAATTCAATTTATATCCCTTGAACATGAGTAATATATATTACTTACATAATTTATCTCAACCACCCAAATTTCCTTCCTCCAAACCTAAAAATTACTCTAGCCAATACATGTAGTACCTAACTATTGAATCCTAAATTACAATGAAATTGATATGTATACTTTTTGCTAATAAATTATCAATTCAATAATAATAATGCGCATACGATCAAATTATGTTACTCTCTTCATTTAATGTAATGCAACGTAACTGATCGAACAAGAAATATGCGTGTAAACATGGAACCAATGCTGATTTTGAGGCCATGGGATGGAGTTCAAGTATACCATTGAATGCTTTTGAGAAGTTTTTGTGGACATTCTACTGTGTTGGTTCCAAGTTTAATGTGTAATAAAAACTTGGTCGAAAGCATAGGGAAAAAAAAAAAATCAGCATGTTATTAAGCATTTCATGGATCACCATAAATTTTTATAAAGATTCGCTGAAAAACCAGCGAGAGAATGCAAGCTGATAATTTATTAAGGCATGGCACATAAGAACGATCACTCATTTCCCATCAGATTATGACAAGACTTTGCGACCCTCACAAACCATAACCTTAACATGACTTTGGTTCATGGTTTTGCTTGAAATTCTTTTGGTTTTTTGAACACCCTGATCTCTCCGATTAAAGCTTACCACCACATACTGTTTTATGGACTTGTAATGATTTCGGATGTAGATAACAATGTTGTTCAAACTTGTATCCAATCACTGGATGACACCTAATGAATGTGAAGGTCACTGTTCCAATGAAAGACGGTGTTATCGACACCAATAAAATTGTGTCTTTCCAACAATTATTTTTTATCAAAGTTAAGTATTTACACAAATTTTTGTCTAGATACCTAATGTATTTTTAATTAATATCTCATTTCAACTAATATATATTAAAATTTTACTTTAATAAATGTATTTTATATTCTTAGATGTACAAGATAAATATTTTGAAATAAGCCTATTTTGAAGTACATGTAGTTATCAGATTCCTGTCGTTGATCACAATTTGTTCAATTTGTAAGCATTTTGTGACGACTTGGCATTGCAACGTGGCTTATCTTCAACCTTTGAGTATAATTTGGCATATGATCACTAACACCACATTTCCACATATTTCCAAAGTTTGGTAGCTCGAACAAATCTTAATTCACACATTAACACGCTGTTAGGCATAATTTCATTACTAAAATATGCGATTATTCAAATATACTGAATGTTAAATGAATAAATTTAATTTTATTATTACATTCAACCCTAATAATTAGAAAAATAATGAACGTCATTAGAAAACGACGAGAAAAAAAAATAAACATCACTAATTTTCACTTTGAGGGCGATTGGTACCCAACTTCAAATGAGCGTCACAAGATTGTTAAACGCAGTGTTTAGAAAATCGGACCGGATCGGCCGGTTCAACCGGGAATCGTAGCCTAATCCGGTTCAATCTACACCGGTTGAATCGCTACTAGTGAACCGGTCGGAACTGTTGAACCGTTCGAACCGGACCGGCTGAAAACCGGAAAAACCGCCAATTTTGTTTTTTTTTTTAAAAAAAAATAAACCAAACGACGTCGTTTGTTAAACGAGCCAAGTCGAACTCAAGTATTGCTGAGCTCGACTCGAACTTGAAAACTTTAAAAGTAAGCTCAACTCGACTCAAACTCACGAGCTAAAAATTATCAAGTTCAACTCGAAATCGAAATATAATATTGAAACTTTAACTCAAAAAGGCTTGAACTCAAAAAAAAAATTAGAAGCTCAATTGAAGCCTAAAATTCGAGCTTGATTGAAGTGAAAGAATAGTTCACTCAATGCTCACCAAAAGGCTTCATGATTTTGAATGTCAAATTATCTCTATTATTTATAGAAGTTAGTTAGGATGTTATTCTATGTTTCTTAGCCATGTGAGATTGTTTTTTAAAAAATTAAACCAAACAATATCATTTTGTTATGATTTTTTAGCCCCAAATTTATTTTTTGATTATAGTTATATAATTATATTTATTATTTAATATGTTTTACCTTAAATATTATGTTGTAGTTAATTTGAATCATTTTGTTTCGCTTGATTTTTATGGTTTTTAACTTATATATGTTATGACTTGCTTTGAATATGACTTGTGATATAAAAAATTAATTTTTATTAAATATTTTTGGTATTTTTATTTAATTTTTTAAATAATTATGACGTCGTCCGGTTCTTCCGACCGAGACCGGTCGGACCGGTACGACCGGTTGAACCAATGAACCGGTAGCATAACCGGTTCGCTAATCGGTCCGGTTCTGAAAATCATGTTAAACGACACCGCTCAAGTGATTTTCTTCTTTTTATTTATTTTATATGGTTTTGAATTTTAAACTGGTTTAAATAAGGATTTTATTTATTAAAGAACGCAGAAGTAATGTCAACCATCTTTAGAATAAGTGATTAAAAACTTTCGCTTAATATATTTTCTCTGTTTTAAATACAAATTTCTCCTTTCCTACGTAAATAAAAAACCAAAAAAATTACAATAATTATAAAATAATGTTTTAATCTCAATAATCACAACCCTAAACCCTAAAGCTTAGTAATTTAAGCAAATGAAGGGTAGCGCTTTCGCAGTGTATGTACATGTTTTTATTCCAAAGGGTATCTTTACAGCAAATGGTGATCTTTCTCTTTGGAAATAAACCAGTGTTTTACCATTTAAACGACGTTATAAAAATGTGGTCCACTCTTAGGGGGTGTTTGGTATCTTTGTGGGATTCTCATCACATGGGAATCCCATATTCTCATATTTGATTGGTCGAGAATCTCATTTCCAGTAATATTTTATTATTAATAGTAGATTTTTTTAGGGTATATTATCGGGAATGTCATTACCTCCCTTCTCTTAGGTATTGTAACATTAACGGCATTTTGGACTAAAATGCCCTTAAATTTTTATTTTTTTAAAAAAATATACTTCTTCTGTCATTGAATAATAAAAATTCTACGAAGGTTAAATTACAAATTTATCCTTAAATTATTTTAGATTTACAAAAAAGTCTATAATTAAAATTTTATATGAAGTTCAGGGGTTAAAATTTTTTTTACCCTTTCATTAAAATTTTTTTATATTTTAATTTTGTAAAAAAATTATATAAATATTATAAATTTAATTTTTTTAAAGAAAATATATAAATATTTTATAATTTGTAATATTATACAAATATATAATAAAGACAATTTGGTCAAATATACATTCCAATAATCTTTTATTCCTTTAACCATACACGGTGATATTACATTCCTACTAAACCAACCAAACACAAAATACAACATTCCCAGTAATCATATTCCCTGATAATCTTTTATTCTCACTGATAATCTTACATTCCGTGAACCAAACACACTCTTATAATATTATGATTCATGCTAAATAGGGAAAAAGTCAAAAGTTTAATCCATGCTTTCCTTTTAAATGTTTAAATAGGACCACAACATCCGCACTAAAGCAATTCCACGCTGTGATTCTTCTGCAAAGAATCTGATCTTTATCCCACTAAACAACTTTAGATCACATCATATGTTATTCAAGCACAACAAGCGATGGAGAATGGATTAAATATCAGTAGGGTATATATAATGTTTTAATAGGTATTGAAACTTAAAATTCAGAAGAAAATATCTAATTTGTTTAATATTTAAATTTATAATGACTTAAATTATAATTAGACCAAAATTTGAGAACATATAATTATTCTTCTTTCGGTCCCTACTTAATCAAATATTTAATAAATTCTTGTATTTTGTAATTGAATGCTTATTTTTACATGAACCAAAATACTCCGTCACTGAACACAACCCACCATATAGGAATTACTTCCCCCCTAAACTTTGCTTTTTAGTAGCTTCATTGGTCTATTATAAACATATTTCAAGTAAATTTTATAAATTATTTTAGTTTTGATATCTTTGAACGCATCAAGTGATTTCAATAATAGAGGATGTTGTTTTTCTCAGGACTTTAAATATTCATGTTCGAGTAATTATGTCTATAAAATATATATGTTATTAATGACTAAGAAAAATATTAAACAAATATTATTTTAGTCATTTCATATTATTAAAAAAAGGAGTTTTCCGTATGATTGTATCATCATATTAAAATAACTCAAAACTTTTTTAGATTACAATTACAATTTAATATAGAATAATCGTTAATATTAAAAGGTCTAGTACGAGGGTTCAAAACATATATATTAATCTTAAATATTATATAGAATTGAGAACAAAATGGGGGGGGGGAGTGAATCTAGCTTGGGCTTTCCTTTTTTAAGGTGACATAGTCATGTGTTTTGGACTTAAATTATTAGACCTTTCTATTCATACAAGGGACTCTTTGGGTCATAAAGCCCAAAACAATTAGGTCTTACTTCGTCATTTCATTGAGCCTGATGATCGTAGCTAACAAGAAATCAGAGACATGATACATAATCCAAAGTGCTGACTAAAAATAAATAAATTTAATTCTCCATATGTTATTACTTAAAAAAATACTTGTATACTTAGGGATGGCAATTCAACCCGAATCCGACGGGTTCCGACCCGACCGGGTCGGATTTTTTTTAAAAATTCGGGTTCGGGTCGGGTTTTTTTTTAATGTACTGTTCGGGTCGGGTCGGGTTTCTGGTGAAAAAAATCCGACCCAACCCGACCCGAAAAATATATATAATTTTATCCTATATATTTAGGGATAATTACAATAATGTCCCTCCATATATAATTTTTTCAATTAAGTCACTGTTTTCATTGAATAAATTTTTTTTATTATTATTTCGGGTCGGGTCGAGTAGGGTTTCTAAGTCATATATTCGGGTCGGGTCGGGTCGGGTGAAACCTTAATTTCGTCAGGTCGGGTCGGGTCACGGGTGAAAAACCCTTTCTTCTCGGGTCGGGTCGGGTGGCCCAAAAACCCGACCCGACCCATTGCCATCCCTATGTATACTGGACGCGTAGGATTTTCACGTTCTCTCTAGCGCCACTTGGATTTTTTTTTTTAATTTTGTCGATTTACGACGCCATCAATTTTAATGATAGTTAGTAATTTTATTCTTTATTTATTTTTTTATATTTTTTCTTTTTTTTTAATGTCTAATAACTATGTATTTATGGTACGATTTTTTTCTATCATTATAACACGTTCTCCGTTGTTTGAAATATTTTTCGATCTTCTCTATCGAATGTTTGGTCGTTCATTTTTGCTTAAACTTTTTTAGGATTGTATTTGACATCTCTTCGATTGATAAAGATGGTGTTTATTTGTTATCATGTTAATCTTCCCTGCGTTGAACCTTTAGATTAGATTTGGATGAGTGTTTGCATTTGGAAATAGTTTTATCATGTTCGATTGTCAGTGGGTTTTCAATAGTTTGGTTGCTTGTGTATGATTTATTTGTGGCCGCACTCAGATCTGTTTGTATCTATATTTTATTTGAGTTCTTTGGATAGTTTTTTAATATTTTTTTGTATAGACTTTGTTTGATCTCAAGCGTTTAATTTCTTGTGTCTATGATTATAAAAAAAATATCTTAATTATAAGTTTAATATATGATTGCAAAACCACCATTATTTTAGATTTTTTTTCTAATAAAACTAGTGGTTTGTATTTTCATTAAAAAGAGCCTTGTAAAACTGTAGTAATGAATAAGTCGAGTCCCTAGTCGAGAGAGCTAAAAGTAACCTAATCCTGCCTATGTGACATTGCTTACAAGTTACTCAACCAAATTTAATATTGGCCATTGAAACGGTCATTGGATTATGAACAGATACAATCTCCAATCTCTACTGGCATCAACTGCTTTAATTTCCTTCTAATTGTTTAATTAATCCCACCACTAACCTAACTCTTCATGCCATTAATGAAAAGACTTGCTTTAATTTGCTTCCAACTAATAGAGTTGATCGTAATAAATAATATTAGATACAACAACATTACATAATTATAAATTTAATTAAAACGATGACTCAATGATACCTCATATCTTTAAAATGTTGATGAAGTTTTGGTTTCATCAAAACAATTAGACTATAGATCTTAGAGGCGTTTAAGTAAAAGTCATACCCACCGTCATATTTTTTTCTCTCGAAAACATTTATTGACGCTTGGAGATGAATAAATAATTTGTATCCGATAGATTCTAATCCGATTCGATCTAATCATATTAATTTTTTATTTGAAAATCGGGTCAAGATTGGATCAAATCTTGAGAGGGGTATAGTTGGGTTCGGGTTGAAGTCAATTTAGGATAAAAAAATTCAACCTTGACTCAATTCAAAATAATTAATATATTTATAAAAATACCATTATATATTCATTCAATTTACCCGAGATAAAAATTAAACTTAAATATTCATTAATTCAAAATTTGCGAACTTTGACAAGATCTCAGTAAAAGTAATTTATGATTTTTGAAAATTAATTACTGCAAACAGAGATAAAGAAAAGAAAATTCAAAGTCTGTTTAAAATAAAAAGGTTGAGGCATTGATTTAAAGGATGGGAAGTGGAGCAAATTGCGCACACGAAACGACCAGTCCTCCACCATATGCATGCTTTGTGGGAACCTCTAATTTCATTTTCTGCTAGACAAGGGGCTGCGATCTGGGAATAAAATAAACTATTTTAATTAATTAAATTAATCGGACTCTGGTCTCACGACAAAAGTTATGGGCAATACGTCAAATTAACATTTTATATGTCATTTGTATATTCCAAGGACAATTGGAATTTTATTCTATGGACAATTTTCAATCCCTCTAGAATCAGGCTGTTTCCTTAGAATCGAAGCATTAGGTATATGTAACTTTCAACTACATCACCCCCACCCTTTTCCACAAGTATCTAACCCATACCAGAGTCCCTGGGATAGATAACAGCTTAAAACTAGTAATAACACGCACGCTTATAATACTAAACTTCTAAGTGCAAACTTATGGCAAGCTAGTTGAGGGGGGCGGAGCTTCATCAAAAAGGAAATCGTGCCGAAATCACAATCAGGTAGCTCATTAGGTTCATCGCTCCAATACCACAAATACTCAGTCTTCGATACTGCAATAATCCTCCAACATCATACCGAAATCATTGACGAACATAAATACTAAACTTCTAAGTGCAAACTTATGGGCAAGCTATGTTGAGGGGGGCGGAGCTTCATCAAAAAGGAAATCGTGCCGAAATCACAATCAGGTAGCTCATTAGGTTCATCGCTCCAATACCAAAATACTCAGTCTTCGATACTGCAATAATCCTCCAACATCATACCGAAATCATTGACGAACATATAGTCCCAGCATCGTCATCTATGTTGGAGCTCCTGGCCAACTGAAACAGGCAGTAAAGGATCATTGATGAAACTGAGGTCGGGTATCGGTATATCATCGAAGTTGGCATTGAACACTTGTTTGTTGGCATCAATGCAATCGTCATTGCTGTTTTTCGAGACTGAAACGGAAGCAGATGTATCTGCTTCCTGCATCGATGGGGAAGTATAAGATAAGAGGCTATCAGACACCTCTGAAAGCTGCAGAGCAGGAAAGGTCATTGGTTTTCTCAGATGAAGCAGCAGCAAGAGCCAGAGCATCAAATTCTAGCTTTTTAGCATTGTAGCCTTGGCTGCTGCTTCGGATGTGCCGTAAGTACCCAACCAAATCCTGTTTTCTTCAACGGATGCCGGATTTCAGCAGCCCATTTGCCCCACTTTCTTTGACGAACACCAACAGGTTTTTTTCCTTTCGCCACTGATGATTTATTATCTCCGAGAGCTTTACTCAAAAACCTTTTCCTGCTGGTCGGGGCTTTAGAGTTACTGTCTTGAGAAGAAGACTCAGATTCAATGGTTTAACCACAGGAGACAAGCCTAAAGCAGGAACTTAATCTCACGAACAAATCTTCTTCCCCTAAGGGATTTTCTAGGGACAGTGTCCTCGTATTCATCTTCGCTCGAAGAAGAATCAGTAGCATAAGGATCATGGAAGATGACGCGAACTTTTCTAGTCATTCGTGCTTCTTCTTCAGTCATGACTGATTCGGTTTCTTGCTCTTTTTGCAGATCTTGTTTGAACTCATGCTTCGTTTTCGGTGGAAACAAACTGGGTAAAACTCAGCTAATACCCCCCTCAAAACACCCGGAAAATTGTGGATAACTATGAAAACAAAATCAAGTGAGAATAAAAGGGTGAACAAAATTTCTCTCAGAAAATCAAAGCAATATCAAGTATCAGCCCCTCTAGAAACAAAAAAAGATAGATAAATCGTTGTTTTATCTGAAAACCTCCAAAACACTCACACCGGAACAAGTCCTGCAACAAGAAAACAGAACAATCCAACATCAAAACACAGAAAAAAAAACACAAAAAACACAGATTCGGATAAAAACAAGAGCATGGGTTTATATGTTTGACATACTTTTTTGGTCTCAAACGCATCGAAACAGTCGGGAACACGGGATTCAGTCTCTGCCTAAAGAAGCAGAGAAGCATGCAAGAAACAGTCAACAAGCAGTAAGGAAGAAGCGAGCAGAGACAATTTTTGTTGTAGAGAAAACAAGCTGCAACTGAGCCCCAATCAAAGCCAAAACAGACTCAGCCGACATAATCCACTAATCAGCCTCCCTTTAGAGCTCTTCGCAACGGCAACGGAAACCACACCGAAGAGAGAAAAAGAAAGAACGGCGCTAATAAAAAGCCTCCCTCTGCCTTTTTTACCTTCTCAAGAGAAACCAAAACAACAAAAGGGTTTTAGATACTGCTAGATCTAAGCAGAAAAAAAAAGAAGAAATGGATTAGAAATCTATGGCTATGATTCTCTCTCGGTAGCTAACAAAAACCCTGCACAAACAGGCCCTTATCATTTGCTACCTACAGTAATATAGACCAAGGCAAGAAGAAAACACCAGAGTGAAAAACGGTGTTACAAATATGACTAACCAACGAGGTTTTAACACAAAGCACAAATCTCAATGAATAAATTAAATATTTAATAAAAAAACATTTTTTACTTCCATTTTCCTAAGAAAAGTCAGATAAATATAATATTAACATTTCCAAATTTTCCAATACCTTCTCTCTGCGGTGGGTGTGGACTGATTCTGGATTTTCTTATTCAAATCTTCAAGTCGCTTTCTCTTTTTCTTCTTCTACTGCTCTGTTTTACTTTTAAGGCCACTAACCTTTTTATCACACCGAGCAGTCTAAAACCATAATCTATATAAATAATTAAAAAAAAAAATTAAATTAAATATTTATTATGGAAAATAAATAAATGAGCTGTCATGCATATCCCATTAATGCCATGACAACTCCATTACCAATCTTACCATCTCATCGAATCATGGTTTCACTGCCTTGGTTTTTTAATTTTTTTTATTTGCACGAGGTTTTCTAGCTAACACTTACACTCGCGATTGGGATCCACGTTTGCATCGACGAGCTTTATATCTTGGCGCCTGGGATTGGACTGGCTGATGGAGTGTTGAGTACACGGAGGTAGTATTGGATTGGGTATAGAATGTATTATGTCCGATGCTTTATTAGGTATATAAACGAAGCCCACTGGATTCCCGTAACATTCGAGTATGCTAGTAAATTACAATGCTGCCACTGAAGCAGTGACTGACTGACTGCAATTCGTTTTTATTATTTTCAATGAAATTAAAAGCTAATGAACATTTTAAAAATGTTTAGAAAATATCTAAATCATTTTAATTGATAATAAAAAATCGATAAGCTTCAAACTAACAGGATAAATATGATTTTTGATAATATGCATATTCTATGAAAATTAAACAATATTATATTTTTTGAAAATTTATTTCCTTTTAAAGTTTTGAATAAATATTTTTAAATAGGAGATAAGTAAAAAGTTATAAATATTTATTTTTTTCTGGTAGTTATAGTCATTACAACATGTTTGATTCACTTTGTAAAAAAAATAAAACGACAGCTACCAATGTATTTCCATTTAATGTTTTAGGGTTTCCAAATAACAGTCTTAGCAATGTAGTAATGGAAGAGACTGCAGCCATAAACATAAATCACCGTCGTGAAAATCCAACACGTAATATATATCACACACAACCCCACACCCATACGTTTAACCATTCATTCATGCCTGAATTTTTAATACCGTTAACCTAATCAATACATCAACACAGCAGCGATTAAAGCCACATAAATCCAATTAATTATTTTTTATAAGAATATGTTGATGTACGTAATAATCAATATATTAAATATTAATTAGATAAATACTGATTAATTGTGCTTTTTTTTTATATAAATACAAGTTGCCAGGATGGGATCCAGGTTGGAGGATAACAATTAATGCGATTTAATCTTCCTAACTGATATAGGTTATTTTTTTCTTCCATGAATTTGCAGTCATAACAACTATATATATATACCATTAATTGTATCAAACAAATAATTCCAAGGGTTTTTTTTGCTACAAGCAAGGTGTTTGATTTGAAAGATAAATATGGTATATCGTACTTTGTGCCCTCAAAATTTGATAAATATGATAAATAACTTTGTGGTTATACTTTGTGCCCTCAAAATTGATAAATATGAAATAATAACTTTGTGGTTAAACTTTATATATAATTTATTATACTTTGTGATAAATAAGAACTCTCGAATAAATAAAAAGAATATATATGATAGCTAACTCTATATTCCATTGAGAAACCACAATTAATCGATATGACCTCTAATAAGATTATGTGACCCATCAAAAATCAAATACACCACCAGTCTAGTGTATTCACCTAGTTTACCAATTTACAAGTAATTATTATAATTTTAAAGTTGACACATGCATTAATGAGTTTTTATATAACCTTTTCGAGAACGACCAAGAGACAAAATGCGACATCAATTAAAGAATCTCACCTTAACTCTTCATGCAGACAAGGCACTTTGACAATGAACAATAGTCGATTTTCATGGATTGCAGCTCCTCTTAAATCAGAAAGGGTAAATCGTCAATTGATGCCACAATTTTTGTTCTATCAACAAATAGTATATTGAGCATGAAACACTTCATATCCGAAATAATTAATTGAAATGCACCCTAAGGTGAAATATCCGACATCATATCTTAGCATTCCTAAAATCCTTCTCGACATACTTGTTTATTTTTTACTTACGCCCGCAAATTCGAGTTACATAACTTATATGCACAGGCAACCACCTTTAAAAAGAGAGAGGAGTGACCACATGTTCTGTTCACCCATATTCCTCTTCCTACAAGCACTACAAAACTGGTGGACACTGACAGCCCTAAGACCTGTTGAGCCATCTACTAAGAAGCTATGGGTACCGCTACTTTGGAGGCTCGCGGCAACAGACACTAGAACGACCTCGAGAACACCAGCAGGATAAAAGAGGGAGTTTCTGGAGTAGGCAAGGAGACCCTTCTGATGACTAGAGAGAACGAATCTTATTTTTTTTTATTTAATTTTACACATATTTAAGAGCATTGAGTAAAAATAGATAATTAATATTTATAAAAAAAATAAAAAGATATTTATTAAAAAAATAATCTTAATCATTTATCTTTGGTATCATTTTATCTTTATTGTTTTTATTTTAACCCTTGATATTAAAATTGTTGACAACTACTTATAGTTTTGAAGTGTCTATTTTTCACCCGACAAAAGTTATCAATATTAAAAATAATGAATAATTGCCGTTTAAAATGATTTAATTTCCTAATTCATATTCTGAAATTCATATTTCCTATTTTTTATCTATTTTATTATTTTTTAAATAAAGTTCTTTTTTACATATTTATCTAAATAAGTTAAGAGGGACCTTAAACGATTGCAAAATGGTAATATGGATAACAAATTTTTGTGATTTTGATTGGATTTAATTAAGGTTAATTTCTTTCTGTTTTAAATAAAATATATCCCGTTTCAGTTCGATATATTCATCAAAATACCTATTTCTTATTATAGTATTTGAGATGACCAAACCGTTCCTAAATGGCAACCGCAGCTTCCACCGAAAATTACGAAGGTCCAGTTGTCCGTTGTTACACAGCAAAAAGGAAAGGTCCCAAGAAGCCACGTCATCAATTCCACATCCGAACAACCACTTCTTTTTCTTCAAAATAAAAGCAAATAGAAAATCATATTGGAGAGCAATTTGCAGTTGCAGACAGATCACCTCAAATTGCATGGATTCAGGCACTCATACAAGATTTTGTTTTTGGGAGGTAAAATTCTAAGATTTTAAGAAAATATAAGTTTATAAAATTCTAAGAAATAAAGATATAAAAGAATTTAAAATATATAATATTTTTTAAATAAAAATATACGATAATTTTAAATTTTTAAAAGATTAATATTTTAATATTTCGTCGATCCATTCTTATATGGATCGATAAAAAAAGAAAGAGGCCGTGTCAATCCTCGTCAGTATCAACCAGGTACACAGATGTCCAACACCAGTCACTCCTTCTCCCTCGTGTCGCCGATATCGGACTTTGTAAAGGGGTATGCCCTTTTTGGCGGGACTGGAGGGGCGGCGGGCTCCACGTCAGCCTCATTTGGCGGGAAAACGAAGCTACCTTTCTTTGCTCCATTCATCTTCACTTGCGTACCCGACTTGTCCTCTAGTTCAGCCCCGCCCCGCCCTCCCTTTCTCCTTCATATCTACCTTTTACTTTTAGTCAACATACATATGACATGTATGCATGTATTTACGATGTTCATTCGACATAATAAACATGGTCATTAAAGTCACGTGACTTGTGACGACAAATACCACTGGACAGTTACCGAGTCATTTCTTATTCTTATTAATTTTTGGGCATGCTTTGCCATTGGGGACAGATCTCGGTGTTCTTTGCATTTTATTTTTTCAGCTATTATTTTTAATTTTATTTTAGACGGCTGCAGATTTCGATGCAGACATGGTCACGTGACAAAGCTCCCGTTCTTTTTAATAAACAGCAGTCCTATTTAATATTTAATATACGGTAAGAGAGATTATTTCATAGTATCTTTTTTTGTTAGTAATGAGGGTCACTGTTCGTCGGAATATACTATGGTTATACAATAGTTGTAATACACCAAGTACCAGCTCGTTGCAGAAGATTAAAGGAGCATAAGGGAAGAAGAGAAATGGAGGAGGAATGGTGAGTTGGAAAGGATATCATTATCAATAATGTTTTGGTAAAATCTTTGATGACAGGTGTTGAAATCATTTTGTGGTGCCTTCGAAATGTTTCGAGCCTTTAAAAGATGGCTAAATGCTACGTTAGATCTTATAAAATAACTTTTGTGGCAGCTCAGGACACTGAGACGATGATATATGATACTAATGCAATGATCTGCGATGGTTGATTATGTAACATATGAGTTAAATTATTTTTTAATAGAGTTTTAGGTTATTTTTTTTTTAGTTTAGAGGTTTATTTGATTTTCTAGAAAAAAAATAAAGATATTTAAAATATAAAAATATTCTAAAAATAGATATAAAAAAATAGAAATATCATCAATTGAGTCATTCTATAAGTCAACAGTTTCGATCTAAACATAAAAAATGCGAGACTAAAAGAAAAAAAATATCAAATGTCAGTCCAATGATGAAATATCAAGCATAATATATTCATAAAGATTTAAAACAAGACGTATAACGTATGTGTTTTTTTAAACATTTTTAATCTTTAATAAGTTATCATTTTATAGTTTGTGAAATATTTTTATTTTTAAACTAAAAATTTTAATAGTATTTTTAATATATATATTAAAAATTTAGTGATTTAACTTTTATTTTTTCATATTTTGATATTTAATTTTTTGAATATTTTTAAATTTAAAATTTGAAATATTTTCTCTAAAAATCAAATAAGACATTATTTAAAAAAAAACCTTTGAACTCATAAAAAAATCAATTTTGTCTATCTACCACTATGGACGGTCATGTTAATATTATAAATTGTCACATAAACATTGTAACAATTAACGATAAAAGTAATTGGCCAAAGAACCATATTAAGTGTTTTCTTCTTCTTCTTTTTAATTTAAAGGTCACGTCGAGTGTAAAAGTTGTGTGAGGATCGTATTAAAAAACGTTTAAAACATATTTTCAAGTTTATTATGACTTTGATTTATTTTTAAGAAATTCTGACAAATCTGATTAAGTCCAAATCAATTTTATAATCATTTATTTTATCACCAAAATTTCAACAAATAATATAGATCAACCTAAATTTCGAGTTCATTTTTTCCATCGCATTTCATTCGCATCTTTTTTTGTTCTTAGAATATAATGTTAGATTGTATAATTTAATTCTTAATTTAGATAAATCATATATAAGAAAACATTGTTAACCAATAACCATTTAATTCTTAATTTAGAATATTGTCAAAACATATTAGAGAAATTATATAAACTGAAAATACAGTAAATATAATTTTTAGAAAAATAAAATGATATATAATTAACATATACCATATGTATAGTTTGTTCAAATTTATAGGCTTATATAAGAAAAGTATAAAACCATCACAAAAGTTTAGAATTTAAAAATATTTAATATATATTCTTTTTCTCATATATTCGTCGTGGATTCGTGATATACAAATTTAAATAAAATTTTACTTAAAATAATTACAAATTAATAATTAATATTGAGATTATTATAAACATTTACGTTATATGTATATAATTACATTTAATACAAAATAAATTTGAATCCAATCTCGTATCAAATCCAAAAAGAACTTGATAATAGAAAGGGCTTAAATCCAACATGATCTAAACTAAATAAAATCCAACTCAAAATAGGCACAATTGACGCCTATAAGAAGGCCCCGACATATTTTCTATGAAGTCCAAAATTTTAAATATTTATATACCTCCAAAAGATTTATGGATATTCTCATTAACCTCCAAATTAGGGATGGACATGAGTTGGGTTTTTGGTCCTCATGACCCGACCCGACCAAAACAAGTTCACCCTACCCGATATATAACTTAAAAATCCGACTCGACCCAAAATAATAATAAAAATATTTTTATTCAATAAAAACAGTGACTTGATTGAAAAACATAATATATAAAGAGGTATTGTTATAATTATTCCTAAATATATAAAGTAAAATTATATATATTTCAGGTCGGGTCGGGTATTTTCACCCTACACCCGAACCCAATTTTTTTTAATGCAACCCGATTGGGTCGGGTCGGGTTCGGGTCCCATGACCATCCCTCCAAATAGATTAAAAAAATAATTAACGCTCAATATATTTTTTAAAATTCTTACCAAATCCCTAAAAAAATTAATATTTAAAAAATTAATTAGACCTCCAATACTTAATTTCAAAATCTATAATGATGTTTTTTAATTGTTGATTACAAAATAATATTTGTTTAATTTTTTTAATTTATTAACCTTCCATATATATTTTATCAATATAGTTGTTCGAATTTAAGACTTTAAGAAGAAGAATAACCTTCTTTTTATTTCCCTTTAACTAGATGTCTTCAAATTCGTCATTGACTTAGGTGGTGTTTGTTTTCACTGTGCAAGCTCTTCAAACCACTTATGTCTGCGTCGCGCAGACCACGCGCAGACATTAGGCTTCGCAGACTGTTTATTTTTTAGAAGACAGAAGCTCTTCAAACGTCTGCGCGAACTCTTCTTGGTGCAGACTTAGTTTTATGTCTTCAAAGGTCTTCAAGCCTCTTCAAGAACAATTATAAAATAAATTTATTTATTAAAATAATTTTAAATAATTTAATAAGGTTATTTATTTTAAAATAATTTATTATAAAATAATTTATTTTAAAATAAATTATTATAAAATATGGATTTGATTTATTTTAAAATAATTTATTTTAAATAATTTATTAGTATGGATTGATTTATTTTAAAATATGGATTGATTTATTATTGTAGTTGTATAGATTGATTTATTTTAAATAATTTATTAGTATAGATTGATTTACTTTAAAATACGGATTGATTTATTTTAAATAATTTATTAGTATTGATTGATTTATTTTAAAATATGGATTGATTTATTTTAAATAATTTATTAGTATGGATTGATTTATTTTAAATAATTTATTTGTATGGATTGATTGATTTATTTTAAAATATGGATTGATTTATTATTGTAGTTGTATAGATTGATTTATTTTAAATAATTTATTAGTATCGATTGATTTATTTTAAAATATGGATTGATTTATTTTAAATAATTTATTAGTATAGATTGATTTATTTTAAATAATTTATTTATATGGGTTGATTTATTTTAAAATATGTATTGATTTATTTTAAATAATTTATTAGTATGGATTGATTTATTTTAAAATATGGATTGATTTATTTTAAATAATTTATTAGTATAGATTGATTTATTTTAAAATATGGATTGATTTATTATTGTAGTTGTATAGATTGATTTATTTTAAATAATTTATTAGTATGGATTGATTTATTTTAAAATATAGATTGATTTATTTTAAATAATTTATTATTTTAGTTGTATGGATTATTTAAATTTCAGTATTGTAAAACTAAAATTATTTAAATCTCAATATTGCAAATCTCTTTTAAGTTTAAAAAATCAGTTTATTTATATTTCAGTTCATTTTAGCAGTGTGCAGACGTTAAAAAACAAATAGTCTTCTTCTTGCAGACTGCAGACTTTTAGTCTACCTCTTCTGCTGCAGATGCCTGCAAATGCGATCCGCAGACTGCAGACCTTTTACCTCTGCAAAAACAAACACCAACTTAGTTTATAATGGTGTTTGTGTTTTTATGAGAAGAGATTCCCTTTGTATTTTTTTTTTTGTAGTTGATCAATAGATCGAATATTAATAAAAAGGTATGAATCTAATCAAAACTCATTTAACAGCTGCTGAATACCTCAAATTTGCATTACTGCATTTTTAAACCATAACATCCACAACACCCTAAGGAGCATACAATGAAGATTTAAACCTCAAATTTGTTTGGTTACATGGAAAAGGATGAACATGAAATCATCATCATTTCGCCATGCACCCAATTAAGAACAGCAGGAAATGAAAATGGAAGGGATAAAAACCCCCCGAAAGTGAGAATAAATGGCACACAATATAGAGAACATCCTAATCATCAACCTTGTGTCCCCATTTTCATGGACATTTCAAAGTTCTTTCCAACGTACAAGTTCAAACCCGAAATTTCCACCATTAAAGGCTTCTTCTCTCCTTGTTCATCTTCAACATCAGCTTGCAAACGCATCTGTTCCACTGAGCCCAACTCAATGTTCGGCGCACCATTAGCTACTGGACTTCCATTGATTTCGAGACTGGATGCGTCTACACTTCCACCCAATCCCAATACAGTTACTTTCTTATTTTCCAACCTTTGTCTAAAGCAAACTTACCCTCATGAACCTCTGACCAGATCTTCACCGATCCCTCCTTCACCGTAGCGTATAAATCGACGTATGTCGAATACCCGTTCCCGAGTTTCATTTCAGGGAGCTCGTCATTGTCTAGATAAAGGTTGCCTTTGGCTTGTGCTTCGCTAGCCCCGATTGGGAAGGCTACTATGAGAGTAAATGGTGTCATTCTAGCTTCCTTGGAGATCATTCCACCTTGTTGCATTGGTAGTATGGTATTCTGATACAAATGTACATTAACCACATTCAACGGTGCATCAAGTGTAAAGTATTGTCCCTTTGACACAATGGTTTGTGTCATATCGAAGACACTGTACCAAGATCCGGGTGGGAAAAGTGCTTTAACCGATGTTTTCCCTTGTTCAAGCACCGGAGATACCATGAGACTGCTTCCGAGCAAGAATTGGGTGCTCAACCCATAGCATTCCTTGTAAGCAGGAAATGAGAAGAAAAGTGGTCTGGCTATTGGTGCTCCACTTGTATGAGCCATGTAGTTGAGTGTATAGAGGTATGGAAGAAGTTTATACCTCATACCTAGAGCATTTTGAGCAGATTTGGTGACAGTCTTCCATTGATACAGCTCCTGCCTTGGAGAATAGTAATTTGCATGATCTCGAGAGAAAGGGTAAAATGCACCGACTTCGATCCAACGATTACACAACTCTTCGGTTGGAGCAGGATAGAACCCACATATATCTGCACCAACCATTGGAACACCAAATATACCGAAATTCAACACTGTAGTTATAGAATACTTCAAATCTTCCCAAGTGCCCTTATTGTCACCTGTCCAATGAGCAGCATACCTTCCTGAACCAACGTATGTAGATCGTGACAATATAAATGGCCGTTTTCCCTCGAGCCCTTGGAGTGCTTTGTGAGTTGCTATGGATTGAGCAAATCCGTAAAGACTATGAGCATCATACTCTAGAACACCGTTGTAGTGAACAGCGCTAGTGGCAATCGTTTTGAACCCAATTGGTACCTGCAACCCAGAAGCATTTATCTTGTATGGTGGATTGTCCCATCTTGTACTTGTTATGTTCTTGCAGTCTAAGCAACAGATCCAACCAGGGCCAGTGCCACTTGGGCAAACCTTGCCTTTTGGAATCGTGCACTTCCCAGAACAGAAATTCGATGCTTCATTCATGTCGATCCAGAGCCCATCAACAGGTACAAGTTCATGAAAACGACGGATTTCATCACCCCACCATGCAACAGTTTTTGGGTTGAGGAAGTCCGGAAAATTAACAGCCCCAGGCCACACTTGAGCCAAGTAAGGCTCACCATCATACTTGATAAATACATCATTGGCAATCCCTCTTTGGTATACACCATAACTGGAATTAACACCAATTCCAGGATCAATAATGACAATGTATTTCATACCTCTTTTATGAATTTTGTCCAGGAATGCAAGAAGCTTCGGACGAGGGTAGTTTACGGGGTTGAGGGTGAAGTCCTTATGGCCATCCATATGATCATCATCGTTCCAGATCACATCCAGTGGGATCTGAGCCTTCTTGTAGTTCTCAACAACATCTTCGACAACAGAGAGGTTATGATAACCCCATCGACATTGGTGAAACCCTGCAAATCATATTTATAAAAATATATACAAAAAAATAATGAATACATTTTATTCATACAAACTGGAAAGTATAAGATGCTAAGTTAATCTTTAAGACTTCTCATGTTAAGAGAAACCCCAAAGCTGACAATGAAGGCTACAAATAACACGAAGCGGAAATCTAATGACCAATGGTACCTTTGTTGTTCTATGCTCTTTTTTAACTTCCATTTTTTCACAAAAAATGCAGAAAACAACTCCATATCAGTATTGGAATGAAATATTGCAGTAAGAGTTCATAATGGCATGAAAATTTCAGAAAGTTGTAGGAACAACCGAACTACCTGACAAAACTCCCTCATGCTATTGCGAAAATACAAACACATTATTGAAGATCATGGGACATCCATCACATGTAAGCTGGCTTTACCCAAACATTGCAAACAAATAACAAGCCTCAAAGTCACATGCGGATCTTAACCATTAATTACACATTAGATGGTGCCTTTGAAGGAAGAAAGGCACAAAAAATGCTTGTTTTTTTTACCTTGATATACATCTACCGACACACAAAAGGTGCTATAGAATGAAGGTAGCAAACAATAGTTTACTGTGGATACCCCACAGGCTAAGGACTCTTGCCCGAGCTTCGGACCACTGTCGACACTAAATTTTTTAGGGTTCACCTATGGTTACCATCAAACTAGGGCCTACTTATGTGGAAAAAGATGTAATTTTAGGGGGGGAAACATAGTGTGCTTCATGGGATTCTAAAAGGTGCTTTTTTTACTAAATGGTGCATCTAACAGTAAAAATAAAATAAGTATCAAGAACTTTAATCATTGATGTTATATATCTCTATGAGACCTAACATGCCACAAGTCATTTCATTATTGATCATAGAAAAAGATCTCTTAGATTTAAAAAGGTTGATTTGCTTTGGAGAGAATTATTAGACCAAAGGCATGTATAGATGGAGACTTTAAACACATACAATGAAGTAAAAATCAGATATGGGACCAAATCCACCTATCCATATTAAAAAAAAAGGAACAAAAAGCCTCCACCTTAATACGTTACACAAATAGCAGGTATAACCATGTCCATTAGCAATCTAACACTTGCCAACAAAGATATGAATCAAGTGGACCAAGTTTTCTTTAGATTATGCAGCAAATCGTTTCTTTAATGCAACATTAATAATTAAAAATCTAACATTTTCCATCTAAAACAGATAATGTAAGTGAGAAAAAGAAAAGCATACCTAGAGACCAGTAAGGCATGGGAGCTGGCCTGCCGATGAAGGAGGTGTATTGATCCACAACACCGAGGGGAGTCGGTCCGGACAAGAAATAGAAGTCGAAAACGCCACCGATAACCTTATAGGTCAGTGAATTCCCTCTGTAAAACACATCCATGCCATTGCTGTTCAACAAGAGAACAGCATGTGCATATGGCTCACCACCCACATTCCTCAAGTCCATATAAACAGGGTGGGATCCGTACAGATCGGTGTTCAAATTAATAGCCGACACATCGGTTGTGTACAATGTGTAAGGGTCGTTTGGGTACAGCTTGATGCCATGGGGCTGAGTGTTCTCTCCGAGTCCATAGAGTGAGGCATCTTTAGGCAACTGAGTCGAAATCTCCAAGTATTGGTCTTTAAACACCATTTCTCCAAACGAGTCCGACCCATAAGAGCTGGAATTGAAAAGGGTCTGCCCATTTGATTTCCTCTTAACCGCAAAGTTAAAAGGGTCGGCAGTGTAGCTGAATATGAGCTCCGGCCCGGCAATCTCCGAGACGGTTATCGGGTTCTTCCTTGATCTCCCAACCGTGTGCTTTAATGCCGGCGGCTGTTCCCTCGGTAAAAGATTGTACGGAACTTCCCATCTTTGCTTCTCGGCATCTGTTATGTGCACCCTCAGACGATCTTCAGTCTCATGCCTGTAAAAGAAGAAAAATAATAGACTTTTAAGGAACATGCAAAAGAAGAAAAAAGATTGAAACTTTAGTGATATTTTACTCACTTGACGTAGAGTTGCAAGAGAGGAATATCAGGGCCATAAATGTTGTTATTTTCCTTGACCTCAAGGTGGCCTATGAAGCCACCATCGGTGGTCTCTTCAGCAAAGATCAAACGGTACCCTTTGCCAATCTTAGAGGGAACGGATGAAGAAGAAGAAGAAGAATATGCTCCATTGAAACATGATACTAAAACCAGAAGAACGTAGAGGGAACACAAAGAAAGTAATGAACTTGGAGAGAACATTGCTTTAACAAAGCAGAGACTAGTGAGCACTGAGCAGAGTGAGTAGCTAAGCGAGTAAAAAAACTACTCCATTTAATACCGTAGTCAGTCGTTTGATGCATGAATGGGGTGACCTTAGACATGTGATGATGATGATGGGCCAGATGTTACTTTCCTGTTTGATCATTGATATTTTTTTTTCAACAAAGGGTGGTCCCATATCTTATCAATGGCTTTGATTATGGTAGAAACTTTGGTTGATATAATTCATAGAAATATCTTTGGTATATTCTTCTTTTCTGGTATCATTAACACTCCGTTATACGGCATTTGCAGAATTTTAATCTGCCTTTAATTAGTAGAGAATTGATCAAATAGAAGTTGGATTAACTTAGAATCCAATGCAATTGTGGTTAACAAAAATTTTGACTGGTTAACAAAATTTAGCAATTGTGATGAATCATTCATTTAGAATGAAAATATTAAAAATGTTAAATATGTACTTCGAATGAAAATAATATTAAAAATATTAAAATTTAATATTTATATATATATATATATATTAAAAATTAAATATCTCAAAATAAATATCTATAGTATTATATCTAAATTAATCTTTTAATAAATTAAATATTAAAAATTATACTAAAAATGAATTAAATAAACGAATTAATCTTTTGATAATAAACCAATTGTTCAAAAGTTGTCAATATGCAGAAATGTTTAATTATTTAAACATATTGGTTGATAATTTATCATCTTGTTCATATCTATAAAATATTTAGAAATATCTTTAATTTTTTTCTCCCTCTAAAAGAAACGACCTTGTAATATAGTTTTTTATTAATATAAATATAAAGTGATTATAATATAATATATATTCAAAAGTTTCTTAACCGTTTGATAACGAATGTTTAATGTTTCTGCGACGTCGTACTCGAATCTAAAACCTTTAGAAATAACATCCCTCTAACTACTAAATCGTTTGATTCATGCACATTTGAAATATAATTAAAAAGAATAATAATAAGAAAACATCCATTTAAAATAAGAAGACAAATTTGTGTTGAGGATTAATGAAACTTATGGAACATGTGCAGCGCCGTGGCTGAGACGGTGCAAAAGGGGCGACCGTGCAAGACCTCAAAAAAAGTATATTTATAGTGACGTTTTTTCAATAAATATCATTATTGTTGCGGCTTTGATTAAAAAAATATCATTATAAATGGACATATTGCAACGTTTGTCAAAAAATGATACTATTATTACCTCGAAATCGAATATATCTAAAAAATATAGACCCTTTATAAGAATTTATACAGGACCCGACAACCTAGCCGGCCCTGAACATGTGAATATTGTAAGGAACTTGAACAGGTTGTTTGGGGGGGGGGGAACCAATGGAAAATAAGAGGTGGATGCATTAACCTCGGATCGGTCTGTTCTTTGGCTTGTAAGTTCGATGTACGAAGGGATCTGCCAATATTGTCGCAACTCAGTAATCAACTACCTGGATCAACAATTATAAAATCCTTTTACATGAGGGATGCCGAGCTGGCTGGTGAATACGTATAATTTCATATTAAAAAGATAATTTATAAAATTTTAGAAAATAAATTATCAATAAACAAAATAAAAATATTTAAATTATATATAAATTTAAAATTTTCTATAAAAAAATTATCTCGTTTACTCCCCTCGATCTACTTTTACTAGCGAATGGGGATTGTTGTGTCGGTGACTTAAAAGCCCGTTGTCTCAGCCGGGTAAAGTCTAAATATTACAGCAGGTAGAAATTCAATGCATTCCTTCGCATTACGGTAATAATACCTGGATTTTATGACACCTATATTATAAACGAAAGATTATATTTTATGTTAAAAAGTAATTTTATAAATTTACTTCATTATAATTACATATATAGTAATAAAAATTTATATTTAAATTACAATACAATGGGTTTGATCTTTAGATAAACAATTATTAATTATCTTATTTAAAAATATATAAAATACAAAAAGGTACTATAATTATATAAATTATTATTATTATTTAAATAGATAAATATTCTTATAATTATTTAATTGAATTGGCACTTAATTAATTGATTATTTCAACTTAACCAAGAATTTAATAACAGTACTAGAAATTGAGATACACGTGTATGCGTGAAAATAATACCTATTTTGTGATGAGATCTACGATACTTTAAAATAATTTAGGATAAAGTACATAAATGATTTTTTATTATAAGGTATTATTTTGTTGAATCTCTTTATTTTTCTAAAATTTGAATATGTTGATTTGAACACAAGTAGGGGTAAGCAAATCGTAACTCAAGAATTTATTTTTTTTTAATTTCAAGTTAATCGAGTCAACTTGAATTATCTAGTTGGATTTTGAGATCGATTCGAGTTAAAATTTTAAAATTTTGAGACACTCGAAAAATCAAAAATTAGACTGAGTATTTTGATAGATTTGCAATTTAGTCCATGATTTCATTATTTATTTAACTCCTCCTTCATTTTAACTATATTTTTTCTTTACCAAATTTGAACCACATACTCCTAAACCATCATAGAATACTTATATATTTTCAATTTCTCTTTGATAATAAAATTTTTATTTTTCAATTTAGTCTCTCAACTTTATATGATTTCCTTATTTGTTTAATTCATCATTAATTTTAAGTCTGTTTTCGACCAAATTGCAACCACGAGCTACCCTACACTTATAGAATACCTATTTAATTTCTATTATATTTTTTTACTAAAATTATACCCTTTTTTCAATGTAGTCCATTAACTTTGCATTTCACTTAATTTAGTCTTTTTTGACTACAATTGTTTGTAAATCCTTTATTCTCATCAATTCATTGACTCATTTATACTCACATCACTCCTTTACCTCCAAATTACATCCTTTGAAACATAATATTGTAAATATATTTTATAATTTTAGATTGTATTTGATTTATTAAATAACATTATAATGTGCAAAAGAATATGATATGTGTGTGTGTGTGGTTAGAGATATTCGAAACTAAAATCAACCCGTACCATAATACTATAAATAATTACACTTAAATTTGTATGAAAACTTGAGTAAGTTGACTCGACTTAAAAATACTCAAATTACGTATGAGTCGTAAAATATGACTCCTCAATTCAAATAATTCGAAATATTTTGACTTAACTCAACTTGATTAAATAATCACCCCTAAACAAAAATTTTATGGCTTAGTAAAAAGATGTCTACTTTAATAAATAATATTTTTTAATTCAATTAATATTAATTTATTTATAATCCTAGACCGAAAATTTAATAAATAGTATAAATATTATTTTGAACAATTTTTATTTAGGAAGATAAAATTTATTCCTAATAGATATTGAAATGACCACAATCTAAAACAAAAATAAATGTCAACTGAAAATTTATAACTATTTACTCTAGATATGGTTGACCATACGTAATTTAAATATAAAAATTAAGTTTTACCTGTTTATCTTATGCTATTTACAATTGCAGCCACAAATTGCAACAGAAGGTTACATGATTATACTCTGTCTTCGTCTCTTTATGAGTTCCACCACAATGCCAACTTCATCTCTATTTTCTGTTGATGTAAAGCGGCAAGAAACTCGTGGCATCCTCGAGTCACGCCTTGGAACTGTTGAGCACTGAAAAGTCAAAACAACCAACGATATGTTAGGCGACAAATATAGAGGGTAAATGGGTATAATTTCGTAGATTCAATACCGTATCCGTTTCAATTGCGGTGAGGATGAGTAAAACTTTAGTGGGTAGTGGGCACGTCTCCAGTTTAGTAGTGATTGTGTGAAGAAAGATTTGAGAATGTACTCGCGTGGGTTGATGTGGATTTAAAAAATATTATCCATCATAGATAATAGACGGGTGGTAAATTTGAAAATATTAAGTAGATATCAAGATGGGGGAGGGGGTATCCGTACCCGACCCGCCCGTTTGCCATCCTAACTGCATGTGCGCGCATGCATGCTGGTTTTGGAAAGCTCTTGAAACCCTAAAACAGCTAGGAGAATGGACCATGTTATTTGTCACAAAATTCAGCCCACCATTCTTTCAAAAAGTGGGCACTTTACAGGAGCATCACGGCGGCTGTGGCCAAAACTGGGCTACCGGACAACCCACTGGCCTGCTTCTCAGAAATGGACCCGTGAAAGCATTGTCATCGTATGAGTCTATTATGCGACAATTTAATTTAATATAATTTTAGTATAAACCGTTATCTTCTTGAATTTAAAAATTATAAAATTTATAACATTTTTATTATAATTAAAAGTCACATTACAAAAAAATTAATAATTATAATTGAAAATGTTAATTTTCAATTACAACTTGAAATATTGACCTAAAAATTACAATTTTAATAATATTATCGACTACAACCAACTTCTATTGATTTTTAATATTACATTAACAAATTATATTTTAAAATTCCGTTACTTTATTAGATAAGGCCACGAGGGGGGCATGCGCTTGATCCTTATCTCCATCAAAGAAGATCCTCTTGTCGACTCAATGGGCGCTAATGAAAGCAACAGTGGACAATGGTTGCTTTCATTGGTTTCCTCAGCATTTACGCTTCCCAGCAACAAAAATAAAACTATCTAAATAATATTATAAAAAATATTTCACAAAATAGTAATAAAAGTTTATTTTTATGGATGGCGACCTATGTTCGCACTGTAGAATTCATTCTATATCAGTAATTAATTGTTGGAACGTATTATATCGTGAATTATTTTTTCCAACACATTATCTCGTGGATTTTATCTTGTGGATTTTGCCTACTTAATATATCTGGTCAATGAATATATATATATATATATAGTATATACTAAATTTAGAATATATATTTATTATTTTACTTTCTATATATTATATTTTTAAAGCTTGATATATCACTTGTCTTCTAAACTTTACAATATTGTCAAGAATAAATAATGGACGAAATTATCAAAATCAGAAATAAATAAAGTCAATTTAGGGTCAAATATTTTTATAATTAAATTAAAATAAATAAAAAGAAAATTAACATTTCATTAACTACATTAATTTTTGGATGAAATGTGTAATGTTTGTATACATTAGAGACACTGATGGCCAAAAATGTGTAAGTCTTAAGTTAAGAAAACATGTAAACGTTAAAGGATAAAATGTATATTAAGCCTTTTTAAAAGGATTATACAGTAATTTGACTATTGTTGGGGACCATCAGAGGGGAAGGATAATTTCGTTATTTATTTTATGTCTACTGTTGATTTTAGTCCCTCAGCTATGTTAAAAAATATAGATTCAAACTAATTTATTTTAAAGTATGTGTTAATTTATTATTCGTCACTAGATCCAACAATAAGAATATTGAATTTTTGGTCTCGAGAGATCAAACAATGTAATTCGATCTTTCAATCAATTAATCTGAATCAGGTACTGTAGAGGTGAGGACGATCATTCTAACCAATTTGTTCTACACAAATGTCAGGTTTCAAATATCTAACATTGTTTAAGGGATCTAGTATATCATCCCATTAGATCAACTGATTGTTAGTTATCATCGTCACATTTTTAATTATATCTTTTTAATTTTAGGATATACCAGATAAAAATGATAACTTAAGTATTATTTTTTGTGACTCGAAATTTCAACCTAAATTTGGTGTTGAACTTCTTAAAAAATAACGAATCAAATGATATTATTTAAAAAAGAATTTCTAGAAATTAGATGCAAATAATTCTACATATGGAAGAAAACCAAATCAAAAGAAGTGTTGTAAAAGCATCTAAAAGGCACATTCAACGGTATGCACTCAAAATATATTATTTTTTATATAATATTTAAATATTTTTTTTAAAAATAAAAGGTATTAAAATTTCAAATATATTAACTAAATTAAACTTTCTTTTATTAATTTAAGGCGATTATAATGTAATATCTATTATAAAGATTTTCAATCATTTAGCAATGAAAACTTAAATACTCTTTGTAAATACCCATTTTCGTTCGAGTTTCTTTTTATATGATTATATCATATTATATATTATTTTATACAGTATATATTATATAGTATGGTATATTATATAGCATATATATTATAATATTTATATAGTATACTTTATTATATATTATGTTATATTATATAGCATATATTGTATAATATTTATATTACATATTATATAGTATTATATTATATATTATAATAGTATATTATATATTATATATATTATAATATATGTATTTATTATTATTATAATATAGTATTATTATATCATATATCATATATTATATTCTTTTATATTTATTATTTTTAGGTCCAAATTCGAGTCTAGTAAAGTCCAAATCGGGTCTAGAGTGAAGCCTAACCGAGAAGCAAGCCTGACCCAACAAGCAAGTCCGATGGGAGCCCAGTAAGGCCTAAGCTTGTCTGCGTGACCCAGCAGAGGCTAGGGTTTTGTACTTGGTAAAGGCACCACAAGGGAGACATCAAATGGCACGTGAGGGCCATGTGTCAGTGCCAAATCGAAACCAAACAACAAAACGAGGAACAAATCGAAGGGGAAAACGTCCCCTATTTTTCACCAACAACATGCCGAGAAAATCGGCCACAACTGAACATGCAAATGAATCCTAACAAGATCGGGATTTTAACAACCCGATTCAAGGGAATTTTTCCCTTTCCGAAGGCTATAAAAGGCCTCCGATGAAGCTAAGGAATGGCACCAAGAAACAAAGCAATATACAACAAATATACCAAAACCCAAGTTAAAGTAAAAAGCAAAAATGTTCGAAATTAAAAACAAAAATCAAAGCTTAAAGCTTTGTTTCATCGAAGGTTGTCGGGATGTGTAGAAGCCTTGTCGGGAAAGGAAAAGCTACCGGAAGTTGAAAAGGCTCGTCGAAAAAAGTAAACCTGAAACTTCATGTTTAGATCTACGCCGGTGGGGAATTTTTTGGGATAATCGGGCCTTAGTTTCATGTTCACGGTGTTGAGAGGAGTAGTTTAGGTTTTTCGACCACCGGTGGTGGTGGCCATAGCGGCGGTCCAGGCGATGGGGCGTAGTCGGGTTTTGGTCGTTTTTGACCGGTTGGGGTGAGTTGGGAGAGAATTTTGAGAGAGGGGAGATAAGATATTTTGATGAAATGGTTAAAATGAATGGGATTTGTGATTTTTGGGCTATTTATAGGGGTACCCTTGTGTAATTATCAAAATTTTAAATTATTTTCGCAGTCCCTACAGTTTTGATGTGTAATTCATTTTGGTCAATTGTTGTAATGTTGCAATCGAATTTTGAATTATTTTAATTTAATCCCTATTTATATCTTCTATATTTTGCAATTTGGTCCCCTAACCCTTTTATTTCTTCTTGCATCTTTCATCTAGCATCAATTTGACCCTTAAATTTCAATTTTTTTTACAATTTAATCATCTCTAATATATGTGTTTTTAAATTTAATACTGATTTTTTATTTTATTTTTATTGTTTAATATTAATTTTTACTCTTTTTTAGGCAATTTAAAATGGGTCAAAGGTAAGTAATTTAGATAGAGTTTTTAAATTTAAATTTAAATTTTTAATTTTCGCAATTAAGACAACCAGTAAATCAAATTGGTACGGAAAGGGTAGTGCAAAAGTGTTATTCCTTACTTGACTGTAATCGACTCCCGAATCCGATTAATTTCTGATAAATCGTAGATCAGATAAATGGTAAGTTAAGGTGTCCGATCAACCTAATTTAAAATGATCGGTAGCGGATCCTTACACCAAATTAAGTCGGAACTCGATTCCGGGACCACCCGAAGGATAGTTAAGACAATCTTGTAACCTTTAATACTCAAATTTAAGACTTTTAAAGATAATAATAATCTATTTAATGTGGAACCTTTAGTACATATTCAATTGATAGGAACTTGGCACATGATTTAATATGGATGGACTTGGTTCAATAACGTGCTTCGTACTAACACACATTATGTGTGTATATGTGTGATAGTATCCTATTACACAATATAGAACTCTTTTAGTTTTATACATGTTTAGGATAGTTGGATGAGTGAAAATAGATAGCTGAGATTTACTCCTTATGTTTTTCCAGTGAATATCTTCTAATTTCCTATTGTTAATCTCATCTAATGGTCTTAAATTTGTGCAAAATTAAAAGAATTTTACATTGTGTAACATGATCTTATCTCATATATATATATATGTATATATATATATATATATATATATATAATTGACACTTTTTTCTTTTAAATTTAATATTTATTAGATGTAAAATTCACCTTCCGCAGTGCATTGATTTTTATTTTATTGCCTACGGCTAAGGAAATAAATCAAAGAAAAGAAATTCATTGAATATTAGTAAAATTGATGTTTTAAAAATAATTCAACTTCATCACTTAACTACGACAATTAACTATATAATCAATTTATAATTACTAGTAATATTATAAAAAACATAAAACAAATTATATTATATGAAAATAGAGATAAGATCCTATTACACAATATAAAACTTTTTTAATTTTACACAGATTTAGTACCGTTTGATGAGTGAAAATAGATATCTGAGATTAACAATAGGATATGAGAAGATATTCAAAGGAAAAAAAAATAAGGAGTTAATCTCGGCTATCTATTTTCACTTATCTAACAGTCCTAAATATGCGTAAAACTAAAAAAAATTACATTAGGTAAGTCGAGGGTTTAAGTCACAAAATTAATAATATAATTTATCAATCAATAAATTGAATATCACTAATTAATTTAAAAGATAGTATAATTTGTGAGCGCGCATTAAAAAAACTTTAATGTTTTATTTTAACCCTTGAATTATATCTTTTAAATGATAAATAATAATAATAATTTAAATACTAGATAAAAATAATAATGAAAATAAGAGAACGAATATAATTCAAAGGTCAATATGAACAATAAACCTTTATTTTTTTTATATATAGAATAGTTTATTAAATTATTTTGAATCGTTAAATATTAAAGTGGACCAAACAAGACAAGTTCAAATAATAAAAACTTAGTCCAAGGCAGCTTCAAGAAATAAATAATGATGGCATGTCATTTTAAATTCAGATTGAAATAAATAATATCACATAATTTTAAGAAATAGTTAAATTTATTTTTAAAATATTTAATGGTGTATTATTATCAAAACATTGTTAATATATATTGTTTTACTAATTAAAATGTTTAAATATATTTTCACGTAAATTAAAAAATATATTATTATGGTATCTCCTTTGCTGGTCAATATCTTTGGATGAAGTTATATGGTTATCAAGGCAAGAGACGTGCAAACTCATACTAGTGGATTTCATTAGAGAAGAGATGCATTCGAAATGGATTTCTACTGTAGTTACGTTCAAGAAGGCAATGATAATTTGAGGATGTGCACCGATTTTACAACCTTCAACATGATGGTTTCCATATCTATAGGGGGACTCTCGAGATGAGGAGAAGACCTTCATTACATAAGACAATCTTTTCTGTTATAAGGTCTGAAAAAAGTCAGCGCCACCTTCGAGTTCCTTTTTTAACAAAATCTTCGAATAAAAAGAAAATAGAGCCTTGTGCAAACGACGTGATTGTGAAGAGTTCCTTCATAAAGCAATACATAAAAGACCTAGTAGAGGTCTTCTAAGTCCTCAGACTATATGGCATGCACTTAAATTCCTCCAAGTACTCACTCGGTGTGGGTGCATAGAAGTTTTTGGGTTTCTTAATCCCATTCAGAGGATTGAGGCTAACCCGAAGAAGATCTCGGCCATCCTTGAAATGAAGCCTTTGGTGAAAATTCTATATCTAAAAATATTTCTAATATATGTAAACACTAGAGTTCTACACCATCATCTTAAATACTAGAGTCCTCTAAAGGTATTTTGTTGTTATCTCTCCAGAAATGTTCATATCCTCTACTATGTAATCATAGCATTGAGATGCTTGTGCAGTCACAACGTATAGATACATTCTCTTTGGCCAAAAGCATCAAGATGCCTCTCCTACATCCTAAACAAAATGATATATTCACCATCTTTCATTAACTAATCATACGAGTTAAGACGCCTTTGTTACGAATAAGTAACATCGAGATACCTCTATCATTTATGCAGAATCGTTGAGATGCCTATGTCGACCTGTGACCTCTTTAAGGAGTAGAGTTGCCTCCACGCTAAGCTTACAGCTTATAGAACTTATTCAATGGGTTGAGTTCCCTCTGTTATAGCAATATGAGTTATTCCATTATGTTTTAACCAGAGTCAAGATCTCTTTTCCCTAGCCAAAGCAATTTCTTCGTCACTTTTAACATGGTGTAGATTCCTCAGCCCAACGTAAAGTATCCTTCCGGATGTGTGGAGATGCCTCCGCTCCATATCCAATGCCATTGTGTTTGAACGAGCATCGAGATGTCTTTGTCCTAGCTAGAGTGACTTCTTCATCACTTCTAACATGGTGAAGATGCCTCAACCCAACCTATAGTATTCCTTCAGATGCGTGGAGATGTCTCCGCACCACATGCAATGCCATTGGGGTTGGGTTGCCTCCTCTGCCTGACAAGAGCGTTGAGACACCTCCACTCCTCTCAAATTAAAGGGACTCTTCCTAAAACCAGCTGACAATATGAGTATCTTCACAGCCAACACACAGGTCTTAGAGATGCCTCCACCCCAAAAGCATCAAGATGCCTCCACATATTTTGAAATATCTTACTGGATAGAAGTTGCCTCACACTCTAGTTGTTATAGTCAAAGATTCAAATCACAATCGTGTTGCATTTACCGCGGTTGCAAGTATAACGAGCACTATTGTCGTGATTACAAGTGTCGCCGTTATATAATAACGATCGCGGAGGGCAACGCATCAACGCATCAACTAAATTTAATAATTTTAAATATGATACAGGAAATATAATATAAATATCTTAACATATTATATTATAATTTATATAAATCTAAAATACATTACATATAAATAAAATATGAACTCGTAAATTATGATGATGGATGACATACAATATTATTTTAATATTTGATTTGATTTTTTTGGGATTTAATATCAGCTTTTTATATTGGTGCATCTATCACCGGTCACCATTAATTTCAGGTGGGGTATCTAGATATTAATTTTAAATGTTTATTTTAATGAAAAATAATTTTAAAGGTTTGTTGTTATTATTATGATTTTTATTTACTACAATTATTCCCTTTATAAAATAATATTAATTCTTATTATTAATTCTAACTTTTAATTTTTTCATTATTAATGATAATTTTTTCAAACTAAACGATGAATAAATATTAAAAATAATAAAAGTATGAAGGATTTATAAAAAAATATAATGTCAATTTTACATTATATGTAACTTTTACTATAAATTCAATCATCATTTTTTAAGAAAAAAAGTCAAAAGTTTTCATTTTTATGATTATTATTTACTAAGATTATTCCCTTTATAAAATAATATTAATTCTTATTATTAATTCTAACTTTTAATTTTTTCGTTATTAATGATAATTTTTTTCAAACTAAACGATGAATAAATATTAAAAATAATAAAAGTATGAAGGATTTATAAAAAAATATAATGTCAATTTTACATTATATGTAACTTTTACTATAAATTCAATCATCATTTTTAAGAAAAAAAGTCAAAAGTTTTCATTTTTATGATTATTATTTACTAAGATTATTCCCTTTATAAAATAATATTAATTCTTATTATTAATTCTAACTTTTAATTTTTTCGTTATTAATGATAATTTTTTCAAACTAAACGATGAATAAATATTAAAAATAATAAAAGTATGAAGGATTTATAAAAAAAAATATAATGTCAATTTTACATTATATGTAACTTTTACTATAAATTCAATCATCATTTTTTAAGAAAAAAAGTCAAAAGTTTTCTTTTATAAAAATGTTAGTTAGTATACTAATTGTTTTTATAACCATTAGTATCCGATCTATTTATCCAAAAATTCAAGTCGAGTTCTGCAGAGGCGATGGCAATCCTCCAAACTCAATTTGCTTCATTTGTAAATGCCAAAATTCGTACTGCTGACCTTGCTTAAGGGATATAGCCTTATCCTACTAGACTAATTTGTTGTTGGTTTATTAATTTTTTAATAATGATAAATTCTCAATTTATATATACTTTATATTAATATAATATTATTATCTTAAACATCGTTATGTGAACAAATAATTTAAAAAATATAAAAATAGTTGGAATGAAAAAAATAACATGAAAATAAGTGGAAGGTATTGAATATCTCGTCAAATCTATCCGAATTTTGCAAAAGTTAAAGATTAAAATTTAATAAAATAACAGTAATATGAATTAAATTAAATTAAATTAAATTAATAAACATATAAATATTAAAAACCAAAAATAATATTATATCTTACCAAGCTAAAGATAGAAACTCGAAAGCATATGGATGTGGGTAAGTTTTGACCATTAAACAAATTTGTTTTAATTAAGCAAGATTAGCTTTTCATCAGTTGGCCGAATCTCGTCTCTATTGCGTAGATGTAGCTTAGCTTTTGCTTAGCTATCGCCGGCCTCGCACATCATCAATCATTTTGCATTTTTATATATAGAAATCTATTAAAATAATAAATTATTTTCTATATATCGTCAATTAAATTACTTATGTAGTAGTAATAAAATTAGAATAATTTAAAAAATAGTTTGTGGCAATGTAAATTAGATATAAGTGTATTTTAGGTGGCACTAGAATCTCAAATTCCTTTAGTTATTTATTTATTCATTTTATTGATAATATTTACTCTAAAATTTTATTTAAACTCAATACATATAAAATAATTATATTATTAATATATAAATATTTACCCTAAAAAATATTTTAATATCCACTTCTATTCCACTCTCTAGAAATTTTTGAAACACATCATAATTTATATAATTACGTTCAAATTTAATTACATCATTACTTCTAAACATGTCTAATTATAAATATTGAGTGTTTAAAAAGACACGTTATATTTTAAATTAAAAAATTAAATTTCAAACTTAAAATATATTATTAAAAGGTACCCATAAACCCAAATAAAAATATCAAAAAAATATTTGAATATTATACTAAAATTGTTTTTAATTTTTCTCCATCTGAATTATGTCATTTAGATTTTACTTGATATAAAAACATAAATGAAGAGGAATAAAATTTTGTTAATCAGATAATTAAAATTTATAACTTTTTTAACCATGTAAATCTCAACCATTTTTAACAAAAAGATTAATTCTATTTTACATCTTAAATATCTAATTAATAAATTTTTCATTCTTAAGATTTATATTAAACAAAACTTTAATTTCAATGCAAATATAGATAAAAGGATAGATTAAAAAAAGAAGCAGCAAAGTCTTCGACAGACACCAAATGTAACAGCAAGTACAATAGCGTGCCTAAAAGAGCTATCGGTTCTATCAAACCTCCGTACCCTTATCATCTTCACCGTTAATCGTTTTCATCTAAAATATTAACAGTAGATTCTTCATTATTAAGAGGTTTTCTACGGAAGTTGCTCTTAATTTGGTGTTGAGGGAATCCTACTATCATACCTCCCCTTACCTCATTACATATGGGAATAAGGGTCAGCTAATAAAAGGTTTAATATAAAAAAGTGCCTCAACTATAATATTTTTTCCATTTAGGTGTCTATATTTTTTTCCAGTTAATCTAAGTGTCTAGTGTTACAAATATTATTATTTTAAGTGTAACGACCATAACTTCTGTTAAAAAGTTAACGTGTCATGTAATTTTGCATATTTTATTTTTAAAAAAATTAAAAAATATTATATTTCAAAAACCTATTTTTTTATATAAATCCCTCCCACAAAATGAATGTAATAAATCCACCCGGCGTCATTCACCAGCAGTGTTAAGCCCTTGATTGTTTCTGAATCTCTCTTTCTTGCCTTGTTGAGTGAGTGCAGCAGGGAAAGAAAGTTGACTAACAGTAACATATCAAAATGTTTAAAGATTTGGTGAATGAAGATTAAACTTCAGTGAGCCCTATTAAATTTAAGAAGATTAGAAACCTCTGAAGCTTTTAATTGACTCGTGTATACGAATCCAGAATCCTCAAGCAGAGGACAGGCATGAACCATTTTATAATCATTACAAGGTCCCAACTTACACCCATGACATCAGTCTGAATATTACAAGCGGTGAAGTGATTTTCCCAAGCCTTCAAAGGATATGTCGGGGATGAAGTGGGGGATTTGTGCGTTAGTCAGTGGTTGTTAATCGGGTGGCTGGTCATCGGGGTAGACTCGGTCAACGACAACAATGATAGCAAAGGACGGCTGTCGACACAAGTATATGGATTAAAATTAAAATTAAAATTAAAATTTTTAAATTTTTAGGGTTTTTTAAAATTTCAGAAATTTTGGGGATTTTCGATAAAAGAAATTATATTTTTAAGTTTCTTTAAAAATAAAAATTTCAACATTATCAAAATGAAACACATGTTATTTAATAAAAAAATTTAACGACAGTTACGATCGAGATAATTAAAATGATAACGTTTATAACGTTAAACATCTAATTAACTAAAATAAATTTAAGCATCTAAATATAAAAAAATATAGTTTAAACACTTTTATTAAGCCTTAAAAAAAGCAAGTTAGTAGCATAAACTAAATGTAAGTGGTTAAAGAATTATTATTACTATATATATATTAAAAGTGTGAACATTTAATATAAAATGATAAAATATATTTAAATAAATATTACATTACTCTCACTTTAATTTAATTATAAAAAACAGTAAGTCTGTAGGGAAATACTCGGGTGCGGTAACCTTAATATACGGTTAAAAAAAGATGTTATTAGTTTTGTTATTGTTTAAATAACAAAATCAATAACAAAACCGAAAAAAATTGACCGGAAACATTATTAGGCGCTACCGATTTTGTTATTATTGGATATTTTATCGGATTTGATAAAAATGACCGGAAATATTATTAAACATTTTTACAATAAATGTTAAAAAAATATGTTTTAGATAAATAATAATAATATTTTAAATAATTTTTTATCAAATTTATTATTTAAATAATAATAAAACGGGCAACACATTATTCTAATCTTATATTATGGTACTCACCGTAGAAATTCCCAAGTCCGTGACCGTTTGTTGAAACCCATTTTCTAATGTTTTCCCAAAGCACTGTATTATTATCAGGATATGAAAGATCTAGACCGTCTGATCTGCATCGATTGAGGATTACCCCACAGAAAGAATGACAACCCATCGTCTGATTTGATCAATGCAAAATCTCGACAATGACATGACAAACTGACCCATCCTCTCTGTACCATGTGATTTCTTCTAACAATAAAAGTCCCCACCACCTGCAAAACACATGGCCCCCACTTTTCGAAAACCGTATATCTTCTCCCGATACGCATACGGCCATACCCTTTTTTATTTTTAAAATAAATAAAGAAATTATAAAAATATGAGATTATGAGAAGCTTCGGAAAGTGACGCGTGGGGAAAATGTGCAAAGGAAGGGCAAGTTGATTTTTCGAGGAGCGGGTTCAAGACACGGCAGCCAACTTGAGCGTGAAACTAGCGGCAAAAGCTGACGTTTCTTTGGGGATATATCTTTACTTGTTCTCAGCTCAGCTGCTTCTGGAAATGTGTCGGCTGACCCTCGTTGGCTAAAACTGGCTCAGACCGCTAACCATAGGTAAATCGTGGGGTCCACTAAATTATTTAAAAAATAATAATAATTTATTTATTTAATTTCTTTTTCAGCGGGTGATAACAGAGATGGTCCATCCAAATTATCCAACGGTCACCGAAGTCGGGCTCTATGTTTTGCGCTAACGTTTTGTGTGGTATTTTATCTATTTTATATTAGTATTTTTTAAAAATGTAATCCATTAATTTTAATGAATGAACACATAAAAAATAATTAAAAACTGATCAAATAAATTTAAATTTTAAAAAAATAATATATAAATAAATATGATTATAAAGACTAATATAATCATGAAACATGACATCAGACTAATAATTAACTTCATCACAATAAAAACATTATATTATTATTGAATTATTTTATATTTTAATATTTAATTTCATAATTAATCTAAATTAATTAAACGCATACATACAATTCGTGATTGAGTTTTTGAAGTGTTGTTATTGTTTACACGTGTAAGTGCAAAATTTATCGAGTGGACTATTAGGTTTCACCAATCTTTCAGTGATTGTTTTGTTTAATGGAAACGTGAAAGAGTCACGTGTGGTTTCAATCTTTGATTACTTTGTTAAAGGAAATAGCAAATTATGTGATAAATTTTCAATTGCCACAAATTTCTATAACGCAATTTTTGAACATCGAAGTTAATATCGTTTTACTGATATGTATATTTTTTAATTAGTGTGATTCGGTTATAAAGCAATATATTTTTAGACTTTTTAATTATTATTAACATACATATATTTTGTATAAGTAATTTTTGTACTCATAGGATGAATAATAGTATCTTTAACCACAAAGGTCATTTGATAGGTTCATATGTATATATTTATACTTTTTTTTAATTATCTCTATTAATATATAGCGTGATGATCAATTTACATATTGTAAAACTATTATAGTGTTACACAAATTTAAGATTATTGAATAAGTGAAAATACATAATTGAGATTAACTCCTTGAAAATACACAATTCTAAGATCATTAGACATATACTGAAAGGATCTTGACGAGATTCAATATAAACAAAAAATATTTTATTTAAGATCATTATGCATTATGCATTATGCATTATGCAAGCCACAAATATGTTTAACTAATACTCAACCCAACACGTCTAAAAGATATGTGATTTATTTTCACATGATAAGATATCAATTATCTTATTTGAAAACAATACAGAATGTATTGCTCAATTGAAAGAATGATACATAAAAGGAAATATACTTCCCTAAAGTTTTCTCTCTTGTGATTTTTATAAGAATGGTAATGAATTCGTTCAAATGATAATTTGAAACATTTATTCAACAATGCAATTATCTATTTCAAAATTTGAATATTGTATTAAAGATTTAATTATAAAGACTCAAATATCTTATGTGATATTGTTACGATGGGAGTAAATACACGTTGTGTACTTTTTAATGAGTGTTTAATTGTATTCAACAATGCATTATCTATTTTAATAATTGAATAAAGAGCTTTTCCGTTAAGTTTTTTAATGAGACAATATGTTATGTGTATAAAAGATATGTGTAATTTTTTGTCTTCGTTAAATTTTCCCATGATATTTTTATCTTAGTAAGATTTTAACGAGACACGTTATATTTATAGACATCTAAAAGGAGTGTTGTGAATATTTATTTATGTGAATATCTATTATGATTAAAATATTATGTATTAAATATGAATTTGATGTACTTTATTATTAAAACTTTAATATCTATCAAAATCATAATTCTATATAATATGTATTTCTTAAGTTTATAAATATGAAATTTAGAGAAAACATTATATATAATTTTAGATTGAGGTTATATTACAAGTTTCTCTCTTTATACTTATACCTTTTCTTATTGTTTATTTTTTCAATTTCACAACAGAAATATTATTATCATGTGCATTTAATGGGAAAATATTTTATAAATAGGACATGCATCCATTTAATTAGGGATGGAATTAATAGGGCCCTAAAAAGTGTCTTATATTTCCCTAAGAAATCATACAATTATGCATAGATTAGTACATTGTGAAAATTACACATTAACCTCTCTAAATTTTTTTAATTCATTATAGTCCCTAATGAAAATATTTGTTTTGTCTTTGCATTTAGTTAATTTTTTTTATCTTGATAGTGCCGTTATCTAAACCCTCTTCATATATAATGTACGATAAAATAAACATTTAAAAAAATAAAAATAAAATTCAAATAACAAGATGTGTCCAAATCAATTTTATAGAATGGCAATAAGACCATCGCTGCTGTATGGATCAGAATGTTGGGCAATCAAGAAGGAGGATGGAGGCCGTAGAAATGAGAATGCTTCGATGAGCATGTGGTAAAACTTTGTGGGGCATGACACCAAACTCTGCTATTAGGATGTCCTTGGGGGTGGTGTCTGTATCCGAAAAATTGAGGGAGAGAAGACTACGGTGGTTTGGGCATGTCCAAAGGCAACAACCGTCGGATGCGGTCAGGAGGGTAGAGTTGATTACAGTAGACGGTGCCAGAAGGAGAGGAAGATCAAGGCGGAAGTGAGAAGGCTGCTTGAGATCTGATCTGAAGGATTTAGCCATTACCGAGGACATGACCTTTGATAGGAAAGTATGGAGACTTAAGACCAGGGTAGCTGAGTAGTGCGGGTCACAGACATATGGTATAACATCTCTGTCTTCTTTTTAACACCTTTGTAATAACTTCCATGACTTCTACTTTATATACGTTTATGTCATTAGATTTTATGAAGGCCTAGAACTAGGGTAGCGGAGTAGTGTTGCCTTAGTTTAGGTTTTAACCCATTTGACTTTATTCCTTCTCGTAGCTTGCTGTCGTTGACTATTGTGTATCATTCTCTTCTGGTTTCCTCTTTTTAAATTTAGTCGGGTCTTACTTTTATGTCTATATGCAGAGATTTTTACGTAGGAATTTATTTACAGGGATTATTTCCCATTACAGATGCACATATGAAGCCTGCATATGAAGACGTTTCAACTATGTATTTATTTATTTACTTATACATGCATTACATTTAATCTTTATCTTTGATTTTCTGACTGCTGTAGGTCTTCCACGGAAGCTGCTCTCAATCCTGGCATTAGAGGCAGTCTACTACCCTACCTCTCCCTATCCCATTGTATATGAGAATAGGGTTTTGTTGTTGTTTGTTTGTGCAAATCAATTACATCCATTTTCAATGAAATTATTGTTTTAACAGAAAGACAAGCTTTTTTATTTGTTTGTCGATAAAAAATTAAATTAAAGAATTAATACTTGAATTTTAATAAGATTAGCATTTTAGAAACTATGGGTTTAAATAAGCTCAAACATAGTTCGTTAGTGGTTACGTTCAATTAAAATTTATTAATTATTTAAGTAATCAATAATACTCATATTATTTTATTTTATATAGATTTAAACTTCATTTTCTAAAATAATATATTTTCGTTTAATAAAAAATAATTTTAAAAAATTAAGTACGGTACAAAAATAGATTAGATATTCGATAAAATATGGAAAAAAAAATTCACCGGAAAATATCTTGGATTTTTTTAAACGAAAAATCAATTTTAAAGAAGTTGACTAAAACACCCTTTCACCAAACCACAAAATCCAGAGCCCAGCCACGCCAACCGAATGCAAAAGCTGATCTAAAACAAAAGGAAAATTCCCAAAGGGCCGTGATTGACTAGGATTGTGGGTCCCATTCTGACCGGACCTCAAGCACGGACTTCAAATCCTTTTAATAAAATCTAAATTAGAAACTTTTCTCGGGACGCTTTTTTTTTTTTTACTTTTAAAAAAGGCATGAGCCCCGTTATGACCTAAGATCTTGCTTCCCCACGCGCCTGCGTTTCCATCGTCTTTCTCTCTCTGTGGTCTCACTATATAAACTCGTGCCCCCCCCAACTCTCTCTTTCACGACAAACTTGCTCGTTCGCATCTTGTTTATTTTCCAAATCTCTTAACGATACAGAGAGAAGAATTGGATACCTTGAAGTTCTTTCCCGATAGTTGGTTTTCATATTTTTTTGATCGTTTTCATGGATGAGTTAAACAGTAAGAAGCGAGTCAGAGATGACTCGAACGAGTCGGACCTGGATTCGCCCGAGGTGAAGAGACTCAGAGATGATTTCTTGGATTTGCTTGACGAGTCGGATTCTTTGCCTGTTAATCAAGACCTTGCATCGGTAATGAAGAGTTTCGAAGATGAGATATCTGCTGCGCAGTCTACTTCGACGGAATCGGCGCCGGTTGTTTACCTGACTTCCGATTCCGGTGATTCACAGACGGATCTCGGTTACCTTCTCGGGGCTTCCGACGACGAGCTTGGTCTGCCTCCTCCTATGGCTTCTACAACTGGCGGTGAAATAAGGTCGGAAGTGACTGATCTGGCGCCAGTCGACTCACACTCGTCTGGAATCGGTGATTTGTGGGGGTTTGAGGGGCAAAACCGAAGCTACGATTCGCTTGAGTTAGGATTCTTTGATAATTACTATGTTGACCACGTTGCTTATGACGGATTGTTCGAGTATGCCGATGTTTACTACGATTCTTCCGATATTTCCGGTCAGTTATGGCCGCCGGAAACTCTTTCGGCGGAGTAAAACTCTTGAACATTAATCTTAAAAGAAATCAAGCGAAGCGAAATACAAGACTTAGCCGATTTGTAAATTGTTTTGGCGCTTCTCTTAGAATATCTTTTTATTAAAACATACAGTTTGGTTTAGAATTTTGAAAGGAAGGGTACTTGGGCGTTTTACAAAGCACAATGTTAGTTAATGATTTTTTTTTTTTAAAGGGGATGGGATTCAATATCCATGAGGTTTTACACCAACTTGGTACTTGTTTTACCAGTGAAGGAACGTGCTGTGTCCGCTGTAGGCCTTCCTTTTCCAGATCGAGATCGGAATCGGATTTCTCCCGCTAATCCATTAAATTTGCCGGGTCTAATTAATTTAATCTTTTTTTAAGTTTCTTTTTCCGGGTTTCCTAAATTTTTGCTTAATTCATATTTTAATATTTTGTCATAACTAATTTAAATAGATTTATGTTTTGTTGAGTTTTTTAATTATTAAAAATTATAAAATAAATATTTGACTATTTATATGTTTAAATCCATTAAAATGTTGATAATTGTCTTAATTAGAATTTAACATATTGACTGAGATATAAATATAATAATATTTTAATGATCTATATTACTATTTGTTATTACTTTCAAGTATTGATTTTGTATTAATTTAATAACATAATTTATAATATTTAAATTTTATTAGATTTCAATTAATATATTAACATTCAATACATATGGTTATTAATTTTTAATGAAAAATGGATGAATCTAAAACATATAATAACAGTTAGATGATTATTTTATATTTTTAATAGATAAAAGATTAATAAAATAAAATCATATATTTTAGAGACAATTTATGTATTTTATCTTATTATTTTAAAAATTTTAATCATTATTCATTATATTCGCCCGGGTCTAAATTTTGGTTGACTATTTTTCTTAAATTATACGTATCTATTTTGATCCTCTTTCATTAGAAGAATAGTGATAGTGATAATGAGATATTTTTTATTATTTTTTAATTCCCATGTCTTTTCTAATAAGTAACATATTTTTTAAAATGACCATCCAGTTCAGTTGGTAGAGCACAAGGTTCTTAATCTTGAAGTCGTGGGATCGAGTCTCACGGAGGGCATTTCATAATTCGGATGTCTTTTACGAAAGTTGCTTTCAACTTGGTGTTGGGGGTAGCCTACTATCTTACCTCCTCCTTACCCCATACATATGGGAAAAAGGGACAGTCATTTTTCTAATAAGTAACATATTTTGTTCGGTGATGTATATAATTATTTTATGAATCAAATGTAATTAATCAAAATATATTATTAACAACAAAAATTATATAATTGTTATTATTAGAGATCTTAAGTTTGAATATAATATTGTAACTTGTAAGGATATTTGAATAATCATTGTCAAATGATTGAGAATATTTTATACGTATATTACGTTATAATCACTTCATACTAATAAATTATATAAATCAATATAAAGTTACAAAAAGTTGATATATTATAATATTTTTATAATTAAAAGAAAATAAAACTCGTATTTTAGATAAAAATATCTTAATATCATGTAATTATTAAAACAAAAAACTATCATTTACAGAATATACATATAATCTATACAAAATATATCTCCGTAGTAAAGTTTTAAAACTTCAACTTTAATAATAATTTAATACCTTATCCGCTTATATAATTGTTCGTAGGGACGAGACAACATTTTATGTTAGAGAAATATATTAATAAAATTTTAGAGAAACAACTTATAAAAATCATAAGGAAATAAAAAAAAGTTAATAAAATATTTTAAAAATATTTAAATTATGTGTACTTTTTTTTTTATCAACAACCCAGCTATCGCCTCTCAACCCTTCGGTTCATCTTGATTGTTTGTTACGACACGGTAGTTACTCAACTTCGTGCTAATAAAGTTTTGTTGTTGTTGTTCGAATTGGACTGAAATGAAAGAAAAGGAAAAGGAAAAAGAAAAGGAGGGTGCCAAAAAATATGAAAAAAAAGTATACAAATTTTATTCAAAAAGAACAAACGAGCACGGTACTCAATAAATACATATTTAAAATGATATATTTAAGTACTTAAAAAACTTCATATCTATACAACATGAGATTTGAGAATCTCATTGGAATTATATATATATATATATATATAGTTCACAAGTGTTTAAATATAGCATTCGACGTGTTTCACGCGCGTTTATCTTTTTGATAAAATTTGTTTATTTTTTTCGTATATATTTTACCCCTATTTTTTATTTTCTTTCATTTCACTTCAATTTGACCATCTTTTGCCACATCAGCGGAATGCGTTTATTGTAGAATGAGTCTGGTCATATTAGCATAATTAGGTACTAATTTTTGATGCGATGGTGCTAATTTTTTCTCATGTATAACCAATTTCGAACCTTATTTAATTTAAAATAATTTTTTAAAGGGACTTTCAAAAGGTATAATGTCAAAGTTTACTTATAACATTTGACAAAATAATCTATTTAACCTCTATTTTCTTAAAGCACTTTGGTACCCAATATTTTATTTTGGATAAAATACTTTATAATTGGATAAAAATAATTAATTAACTAACGATTAAAGCTTTATCGATGATGTGATAAGTCTTACGTGTCCAAAATAATAATGTGACATGTGATATATCATCACTTTGAACACATATTATGTGACATGTCATCTCTTTAGATACGTGACATGTGATATATCATCATTTTAGACATATTAAACTTATCATATCAACAATAAATATTAACCGTTAACCAACTGCTTTCATCGTCAAAGGACATGTTATCTAAAATATCACATGCTTTAACGATGCGTTGAAATGAAAATCCACACATGTTTCCAAATATATCTAATATTTATGTTATAAATATGTTAATATAAAAATATATTTATCATGGTCATAATAAATTCAGGGGTTAAATCTCTAAATAAATTTAATGATACTAATTTTAATAAATGTATAATATATATCACGTCATAGACATGAATTACATAATTTATTAACATCCAAACAATAATTTGAACCTAAAAAATCCAAACAATAAAAAACCAAAACAAGTGGGTTACATTACTATGCACCGTCCGATTTACTTTAATCCACGTGTCAGATGATTACTCATGGTGCTCATATGGGTTTCAGAGTTCTAGTGCTCTACTGGATATTCCATACTTGCCCACTGCTCTAATAAGATCGGCGGATTTTTTATTAGAGAGAAAAAATAAAAGAAAAAAAAGGAAAAAATAACCAGAGTGTGCGAGAGAGATCCAATTAGCAGATGATGAAGATTTTCGTCAAGACTCTCAAGGGAACTCACTTCGATATCGAAGTCAAATCCGAAGATTCGGTTCGTTTATTTTCCCTTTTTAATTTATGTTTCCCCCAATTTTGAATATCAATTAGGGTTATTAGATTAGAATCCACCTATATTTATTCTTATTATTGTGCATATGTTTGAATTAGCGTTCATGAAATTGAATTTTGAGGATCTTGATTATTGGACGGTTTGTTCAGTTTTTAGGCTGTAATTGTTTGAATACGTTGACCGTGTTGGATGGGCTTGTTATTTTGATTACGGTTAAGTGACTGATAACTCGTATAGTTAATTGTGGTTTCGTTTCCTCTGTGGGGGATTAATAATTGCGTATAACTTGTTAACTTCTGGGTTGCAAGCAGAATAAGGAGATGTAATATGTTTAATGAAGAAAAGGAATTGCTCAATTTGATTAATTCGTGTCCTTTAATACAAATGTATAGATTGTATATATTGATGTGTCAATGTTATTTTCTTTTCGAGTATAGATTAGACTCCAGATTGAAGGTATAGAAGTTGTTTTTGTAAAATGTTCTATAAATTGGTTGCCATTCTTGAACAGTGAGAATGAAGTTCTGCATTTTGGGCGTACTGCTGATCAGGGGGCGTGTTATTGAAGGATGTGGATGTTCGAATTATTTAATAAAATATTTATTTTGAAAAACTTCATCCGTTTTCTTATGCTGCACCTCTCCCTTTTTCTCTTCTTTTAATAAATATAAGTGGGATTGATGCCTTTAGGATAAACTGCATGGTGCAGCTGCCTTTTACTTCCTCATTGGGGTGTAATATAATTCTTTTATTAATGCTTTGCAATTTTTCTTCCAGGTAGCTGATGTAAAAAAGAACATAGAAACAGTTCAAGGATCAGATGTTTATCCTGCTTCACAACAAATGCTTATCTATAAGGGGAAAGTTCTTAAAGATGACACGACATTGGCTGAGAACAGTGTTGCTGAAAATAGCTTTATTGTCATCATGTTGACAAAGGTGAGATTGGTTACAACTTTCAATATCCGGATATGTTCTCTCTGCTATTACCTCCCTCCCTCCCTCTCTTTCTTATGTTTGTAAATTTTCAGCGACTCTTCCAATCTTTTGTCTAAAGTAGGCTTGCTTTGTTCTGTTAAATGCATAATCTGTCATGATTTTTTGTGCATAATATGTCTGAAAACAAAAGTAGGCTTACTTTCCTAAATCCAAAGTATTCCTTCTTAATGTCATCTATGGTCCTTTAATCTATTTGCATCCTTATTTTGCAGTATTTTTAATTTTGTATTAATCATGTTCTCTCTCTCTTGCTTAAATCAATGCTAGAATAAGAGTTCAACTGGTGGGGGTGCGGCTGCTTCAACAGCTTCTACAGCTAAAGTAAGATGTAGTTTTGGCACGTCTTTTTCTGTGTTTGTCCACTCTTTTTATAAATATTACTGGCATGCATAATTTATTGTGAGCAGGTATTGCCAATGTGTCTTTTCAGCTTATATGCTTGAGAAGACATTTGCATTTGGTATGACATGACTTAGGATTCTGTTCTCCTAGTGGAAGAATTATTTTTCCCCTTAAATGCTATTACGACTGATGAGCAACGAAATTGAAAAAAAAAATGCATTTTTACATGTTCAAATCATTGGATGAGCTACCAACATGACTTGTTTTTTCAGATGTGGCACAAGGTTGAGTTGTTTTGTGCCCAAAAACTTACTATCTTAGTCAAACTGTTGAGTGATACATACGTACATACATACATGCATGCATGCATATAATGCATAATGTTGGAGTCTTAGTTGGTTTGTTTACTTGGTCTTTCTTTTAAACGTTTATTGGTTACACAACCTCTTAATTAAGCTGCTCAGTTATTCAATTGTTCTCTCTTATGTTCCCTTCCAATAGCAAATCAGCAAGAAAGCTAGTGGCCACTATCCAATCCTCCACTCATTCAATCTATCAAGAACAGTAGCAAATTTTCTTTCTTTCTTTTTTTAATTTAAATCCTCAAGAATGTGTGAATGTACTGGCCAGATCATAATCATAATATTGATATTGATGATGTGAGAATGTGCACAAACTTAGCTATCAACTCTCACAAAATCTTTATGTGAACTTTGGTCTTCAGATTTGTTTTTGAGTATGAATATAGATGTTAGAGTCTGAGTTGGTTTTATTACCAACTTGATCTACAGAAGCAAATTTTCTTTTTGATTTATTTGATCCATCAAGAATGTGTTAGTGTACTGGACGATATTAATAGTTATTGTTATTATGTGTGAAAGTGCAGAGGTAGCTATCAACTCACACAGAATCATTATATGGATTTTGTTCTTGTAATTTCCTTTCGAGTATGAATGAAAATGTCTGTTTTTCTTCGCTTTATTTACTATACAATATTTAGGGTAATTACTTATGTAAGCTGTGCACATTATATAAAGGTTATTGAGTAGTGATCTGGCATAAAAATCTTGCTGCTGTTTTCTCATCTTGGAATAAATGTCATCTTTGCAGGCTCCCCAAGCAAGTGCACCAGCTCCGGCACCAGCACCGGCACCAGCACCAGCACCAGCTCCGGCACCAGCACCAGCTCCGGCACCAGCACCGGCACCTGCTCCAGCAACAGTTTCTTCTACACCTGTTGCAACTTCAGCTGTGTAAGTCCTACTCCACACTATTGTTGAGGCATAACAGCTTTGTAACTAATTAATTTGCTTGTTATGTGATTTTCAGTGCTGCACCTGTCTCTGAATCTGCACCTGTTGCATCAAATACCACTGCGTGAGTAACCTTTTCTCGGATTGTAATTCCATGTATCCTCCTGTTTTAAAGGGTGGAAGGCATGCTTTTTCTTTAATTGTCTCTAAGTGCTTTACAATAGGAAAGCTCCTGGTTTTCCTCTTTTTTGCCATCATTTTTGTAATATCTTCTATTATATCTTTGGGAACAGGTCAGAAACTGATGTTTACGGCCAAGCAGCTTCTAATCTGGTAGCAGGAAACAACTTGGAGGGAGCAATCCAACAAATTCTTGACATGGGTGGGGGAACCTGGGATAGAGATACCGTTGTCCAGGCCCTTCGAGCAGCTTATAACAACCCAGAGAGAGCTGTTGAATATTTGTATTCTGTAAGTATTCCTTGTATCTTACTTGAAGAGGGGGAAGCAAGCCCTTTCTTGTGTGCATTCTGTTACCAACTTTGCATATGGTTGACACGTTGTTACTACCATTAGTTTATTTTTCTTATTAGTTTAGATACAGTAATTACTAATTGACTGAGCTCGATAAAGAGGTTCTGTGGGACTGATGATTATGCCATTTTATCATTTATAGTTGGTCTAAGTTTAAATTTCCATGTGCCCAAAATGCAATTTCTTCCATTTTAGTCCCTTTTGACGTGGGGATGAGTGTGAATTATGAATGATGGGAAAGCTAGATATCTATAATATGGTGGGTTCTAATGCCATTTTATTCTTGCGCTATTTGGCACTTCTTGTCCTCTCTTACAGTGTTATTTTCGTTTGTGATTTTTTTTTATATTTCATTTACCATGTATGTACATGACTTAGGAACAGTCTCTCTTTGGTTGGAGAGAAGCTTTCATTTTATTTCCTACCTTTTAGCTGCCGCTTCTCATTTCCTTATCCATTGATTGCAAAATTTTAGGGTATCCCAGAGCAAGCTGAAGCTCCACCCGTGGCCCGTGGCCCTGTAGTTGGGCAAACAACCAACCCTCAAGCACAGCCTCAACAGCCTGCACAAGCAGCATCTGTTCCCACAAGTGGACCCAATGCAAATCCATTAGACCTCTTTCCCCAGGTAGAGTTGATATGCAGTAAATATTTGTTAAACTAGACGAGAAAACTTAACCATCAACTCAATGGTCCTTTCTTTATACAGGGCCTTCCCAACATGGGTGCCGGTGGTGCAGAGGCAGGCACTCTTGATTTCTTACGCAACAGTCAACAGGTCTGTCTCTTTCTTTTTCTCTCTTCATGTAAATTCCTACCTAGAACCACACTCATTTTGCCTCTCTTTCTCAGTTCCAAGCTTTACGATCGATGGTGCAGGCCAACCCCCAGATATTGCAGGTTATTCTCTGATCTGTTGTTTCTACTTAGTCATGTGCGTTCGTTTTTTTCGCATCTTTTCTGAATTGCTTTGTTTATTTTATTGCAGCCTATGCTTCAAGAGTTGGGGAAGCAAAACCCTCATTTAATGAGACTTATTCAAGAGCATCAGGCTGATTTTCTTCGCTTGATCAACGAACCTGCAGAAGGTGGAGAGGGGTGAGTCCTATCACTTTTTGTTGCCAAGTTCTTGAACCTAGTTGTGCATGTGTATTGAATGCTTATATGCTATCTTCCGTATCATAGGAACATATTGGGGCAATTGGCTGATGCTATGCCACAAGCTGTACAAGTCACACCTGAGGAACGTGAAGCCATAGAACGGGTTAGGGTTTTCTTCTATTATCTATACTTATTTTTCGCTTCCGAGCCATGTGTTTTGCTCATAACAATTTATGATGGGCTTGTTTTACAGCTTGAAGCGATGGGATTTGATCGAGCAACTGTCCTCCAGGTGTTCTTTGCGTGCAACAAGAACGAGGAACTAGCAGCGAACTACCTTTTAGATCACATGCACGATTTTGAGGATTAATTCGGTAAGAAGATAATTGGTAGGGGAAGTACATTTTTTTTTCTTTGCTTTTGTCATTCATGCTCCTTCCCTCCCGGCCCTTCCGTCTTTGTTTTAATTTTCTTAAACAAGTGAAGTGTTTGGTGCAGACACAAGGGATATATATATATATATAAATATATATAAGATGTTCCTTTTTATGGATCAATTATTGTGACGTTATATACAAATTATCTTTCTATTGTTCGTGAGCCAACTTCCATGCACTCGTTTCTTTACTGCGTGTTAAATTTTAAGTTATTTGAATTTCATCGATTTTCAAAATAATTATTAAATCAGAAAATGACAGCTATGGTATATTTTTACCTTTTGATTTAATTTTTTTATTGGGTTGACAAATTATAAAATTATTCTTTTTAAACACATTTTTTTTAGAAAAACATTTCCGAACTACAAAAAACCAATTTCAAAAAAGGTTTGATTTATATTTTGAAAAAAGAATTGAAGTATGAACCTAATTTATAATTTATAATAAATTATATATAAATTTCTCAAACTAGTATTAACAATCGTGTCAATCAAATCGAGATTTAATCAAATTGAAAAGTTTTGGGTTTGATCAGTTTTGTCTGTAAAGTGTATGTATATTGTTAATGGTTAATTTTTTTTTGAAATATGTATTACTTTGTAATAATATCATACTATTAAAAAAGATGATTTATTTATTTATGTTATTTAATTTAAGGTAGTGTATTCTATATATATGACAAATAAGTATTGTTAGTAAGAGTTTTATTTTAAATTATATTCGAATAAAAACAAACTACTTCTAATTATTTATTTTACTTTAAATATAAAGTATTAACTAGTAAAATTAATTATGAAATTCAATTAATTAATCATAACATTTTGATAATGGTGCATTCTTTACATTTTACAATAAGAAACACACACGTCGAGTAAATTTCACTCCTGGTTTATTACTTTTTATCAAAATTTCATTTATCGTCTATAAACTTTAAAATCGCATATAAGATTCATAATTTTTTAAGAACATTTCATAATCGTTTAATCAAAAGTTAAAAATCTAACTGTCATAACAATATAAATATCACTTGTCAATCTCCATGGTTTGCACCTATGAATAATAATAGGGGTTTTGAAAATTGCTTTAAAAATATTTGCGAGTTTAATTTAAAATTTAAATGTGTGAGGTTGTTGTTGGAAAAATTAAGTAAATATTGCTTTTAAAAATATAAAATAATTTATAATTTTTTTATTAGTCTAGGATGATTACATGGTAATATCTGTTTGGAAGAATTTAAGAAATAATAACAATTCATTTAACATCGAGATCACCTGATTCGTGCAATAATTTATAATTTAAACGAGTATAAATGAATAATTTTACTCATAATTACTTTTGAGAAAATTAAAAGCTAAAATTTTCAAATTTTAAAAACAACTTTGGTCTGAAGCCTACAATTAAATGTTATAACATGCATGTGTAACTAAATCATTTTTATAAGCTAAATAAATCAATTTGTAATTGAATATAAATGCATAATTACTTATATATATATATATATATATTGAAAGTGTTACAAGTAGGGGTGTTCAAATAACCGAATTAATTCGTTTAACCGACCGAACCGAATTAGTTCGGTTAATTCGGTTCGGTTATCGAATTAATTCGATTGGTTAACGGTTAAGAAAATTTTTAGAATTCGGTTAACGGTTAATTCGGTTCGAATTCGGTTAATTAACCGAATTAACCGAAATTAAATTTTAAATATATTATATATAACATATGGGTTCAGCCCAAACCATTTAAAACCCAATTAATAATTTAAGATCTAATAACTTTTAAACCTAAATCAATATTAATTAATTAAAAAAATTATATAAAATTTTTATTTTATAATTATATATTATTTAAATTAATTGTAAACTGTTTTTTAATTAAAAAATATTATATATATTATAAATAACATATGGGCTAAGCCCAAACCATTTAAAACCCAATTAATAATTTAAGATCCAATAACTTTTAAACCTAAATCAATATTAATTAATTAAAAAATTTATCTGAAATTTTTATTTTATAATTATATATTATTTAAATTAATTATAAACTTTTTTAAATTAAAAAAAGTAATTTTTATATAAATTAGAAATTTTTTTAAAAAAATCGGTTAATTCGAAAATTAACCGAATTAACCGAAATTTATTCGGTTCGGTTAATATATTTGAAAAAAAGTTCGGTTCGGTTAACGGTTAAAGAAAAAAAAAGTTTGATTAATTCGGTTATGATTAATTCAGTTCGGTTTTAACCGAATGAACAGCCCTAGTTACAAGTACAATAATAAATTATAAAAATAAATAATTAAATTAATAATCAAAATATATTTGAATCTTAATTATAATAAATCTATTTATAATTTACATTTGAAAAAACTAAAATCAGCATAAAATTAAATTTAAATTCATATAAAATATTTACATATAATAAAATTTGCCCATGAAATCTTGAATTTTTTAAACCTCAATCATACTATTAAAGTGTGTATCTTTTAAAAGAAATCTTACTATTGAAGCCAAAATATCATTGCTTAAACTAATCAAATTTTAATTTGATTGGTTGATTAAAGCGAAAAGATTAGTATTGAAAATTATTAAAGTATTTTGAAAAATTATTGATTTTATATTGGTGATATCAAATAATTTAATTATCCGAATTATATTCTCAAATAATTTAATAAAATGATAGATGTAGACGTTATTGCTCAAACCTAAAACTTTTTTTCCTCAAGTATATGTGTTGTCATCATTTCTGTGTTATTTCTTTTTTTCCTCTGAGGCATGTGTTGTTGCTTTTCTCATTCGAGGCATCTTAATGGAATGGAATATTTGTGTATTTGTTTTTCTAATTAGTATTTAAAATGTACAGATTCATCCTCTCGTGGGTCACACTGTTTGGTTGACGGCATTTTGAATGGAAAAACTGTGAACTCTGAACAGTATGGATTTTGGAGCCTTCAAGGGTTGACAAATGTCGTTTCGGATGTTAAAATAATTTTTTATTTTTAATTAATAAAAAAAAAACGTAATATAGAGAAATAAGGGTCAAATCCTTAGGGACTTAGAAAATTACAATTTAATGTTTGAATGGTTCTAACCAGGCGAAAATAATAAAAAAGAGTTTGTAATATGAGATTAAAATGGTAAAAATAAATAAAAGCAATTTAAATAAAAATAAGAGTATGAAGATTGTGAATAAATACTGTAAAAGTAGCCTCAAGCTTCGCTTTGATTCAATTTCCTTTAGATCATCGAATAAGATTTTCTCTTCGGGATTCACGTCGGTTACTTTGTCTACAAGGGCTATCATTGTGACTCTATCTTGTATACCGAATACCCAAAGCAATCTTTGATTCCGACTTCGGTAATTGATTCTAACAACATCTATTGTTGTAGATCAAATACCGTTTAAGTTCGTGGCGACCAATTCAGATTGTTGTTTCTATAACCGTCAATTCCGATCTCAATTCTCGCAACAACCTCTTGACCAAAGTCAATTTTTGATTTTGAAAACTGTTTTGATTTTTGAAAAATAAGCGCAGAGATTGAGAAAGATATTCCGAAGATATTAAAGGACCGTTTCAATTCTCCCGTTGGAATTGAATCATCGCGACAGCTCTCGACTTATGAAAAATTTAGCTAAGCATGACAAAAGTCATACTTAGCATAAAAATAAAACTTGAAAATAAAGAAAATTAAAAAGAACTTGAAAAGGAAAAGAGAAAACTTTTATAAAAACTAAAGAGAAAAGAAGAATGTATTCCGAATGATGATTTTAGGCTTACCCCAAGTGGATATTTATAGCCTCTCAAAGCCTAAAGGATAAACAAAGAAAATAATAAAATAATACAAAAGATAATTGTTTTTAAATTTAAATTTAAACTTAAACTAGTCTCCTAATGCAACTCTGCTCGTCAATCTTCCAGAAGGCGTGCGGACGAAGTCTTCTAGAAACCGTCGCTGACTAGACCTTCTAGAAACTGCCACGTCAGACCGCGTCGTTCCCATGTCTCCAGCCGTGACCAAATAAAAAAAAAATACAGAATTCATTAGTTTTGTCACAAATTCTGGAAAGCAAGGACTTGTACAAAAACAAGTATAACACGACCAATTCAGCAACAATAATTCTACAAAATCGAAGAAATAACGAGCAAAGATTAACGATTTTAAACACTCATCAATGATATTTCTAGTATTTGGGCTTTTATCTGTTATATTTTCATTTATCAAATATTCAGAAATTTTCTCTCTACAGGATCTTCAATCACAAAAGTTGGTCCAAAAAGATTTTTTATGGTTAGGTTCTTCATGGACATGCAAGAGAAAAAGGAAACACTATCGGTCTTTCTGTAGGAGTGGTATAATAATTACAGTGAGTATAATTGTCTTTATCGACTCTCCCATTTGTGCTGCTTTGTCGTTTATGGTTTTGTGCATCTCAGAACTTGACAATCTTACCTACTTTTTTTGCCTTTTTTTGTCACTTTCTCCTAAAATCATTTCAGGTTCACGACTTTGTTTATGTTTTAGCTGAGGAGGATAAACTTGTTGCCTATTTGGAAGATTTGTATGAGAACTCTAGAGGCAGCAAGATGGTTGTGGTTCGATGGTTTCATAAAATCGATGAGGTTGACATTGGCTTGTGTCACAATTATAATTGCAGAGAAATTTTCTTTTCTCCTTGTCTTCAAGATCTCAGTATTGAATGCATTGATGGATTGGCTACAGTCCTTAATCCTCTGCATTTTAAGAAATTTTTGAACATGTCAAAGCATACTCTGCTGGAGTCATTTGTATGCTGTAAGCAATTTGAAAATGATGATATCAAGCCTTTTGATGTGACTCAACTGAAGGGGTACTGGAAACAAGATATACTTAGATATATGTATAGTCCTTATCCTTTGAATGATTGTGTGACTCGTCAGCACCATGCTGATGACTGGAAAACAGATTGGGATGTTGATGATAGTGTTGGGATCAGGCCCAGAAAGAGACATCGTCAATCAAAAGATGATGATGTTGTGCACTTACATATTAACGGCAGTAGCGAGTCAATGGATACATCACGTGCAGATCTGCAAGATCTTCAGAACAGTCAGAAAGGAAATGAGTCATTCAGTTTCCAGGTTGATTATGCTAAGCAATGTTCTCTGCATTTGATGGTAGGTTCCCAGGTTGAAGTGTCATCTCAAGATAGTGGTATGAGAGGGTTTTGGTTACGAGCTCGGATAATAAAAAATCACAAAAATAAGTTGAAGGTGCAATACCAAGACATCCAGGATGCAGTTGATGAAGCAAACAAATTAGAGGTATTCGATTTTTAATTTGCAGAACTGAAAGTATGCATTAATAATGGAACTCGTATTCATAGCCTTTTCTTTTGGAGTTGTTCAATGTTCATTCATGGTTTTATGTTATAGGAATGGGTTTTGGCATCCAAGGTTGCTGCTCCGGATGAAATGGGTGTTCGTATTTCTGGTCGGACAACCATTCGACCATCTTCACATTATGCTAAAGGCAGTGCTTCACGTATGGATGTTGGGTCTGTAGTTGACGTCTGGTGGCATGATGGGTGGTGGGAAGGCCTTGTTGTTCAGAAGGATTCAGAAGATAAATTTCGTGTTCATTTCCCAGGTATGTAACTGCCTTAAAATCTAGGTATATGTATATGCTTGATTTTTCATGGTCATGAATGGTGAAATATGTTAGGTTGTTTTTGATTTTTTATCTTTCAATTCTGACATTTATTACTTGCAGGAGAAAAGCGGGAATCAGTCTTTGACATTGGTGATATAAGGCAATCTCAGGAATGGATAGGAAATCGGTGAGTAGATATAAAGGAAAGGTGTGATCTTGTCGTACGGTGCTCAGAGTCGGAAAGCAAGATGCAAGCAACTCCGATCATTGCAACTTTGACAAAAACACCATTAGTGAGAGTAGTCCGAGTGGTAAGGACACAACTGATTGTAATGACTCACTTGCCAGATTGGGAAATGATAGAGCAAAAGATGCGAGTCTTGCGGAAACTGAATTGCAGTCGGAATCTCATTAAAAGCACTGCACAGCTAGTTTCTTCGGAATGTTTTTCGATCCCTGCATCCTTAAAAGTCGATAACGATAACTGCAAGTACATAGGTGATCTCTTATTCAGTTCTTCGGTAGTGCCGCCTCTAACAAGCTCGGTAATGACCAGGTGATTGTTGATTATTCTCATCGTTTTGTTCGAAGTTTTCATTTTGAGAAGTCCATGACATCCATCTCTTCCTCTATTTCCCTCTATGTAACGTTAACCTGTGCTGGGCTCTAACTTAAGAGCCTTGTAGATTTCAGATAATTACCTGGTAGATGTCTAACTTAGCAAGCCTGGTTTTATGTAGGAAGATTTCTGCTTGTTTTTGTATTCTGTTTATTTATTTTTTCTGGTAATAAAGGTTCTTCATTTTTGCTGTTGTCCCGTGATTCAACAGTGAGCTTTTTATAACACATTTTGCTTCAATACAATTTGTCTTTAAGGAGTGTGTATAATACATGTTATGTCATATTATTAACATTTTCTATTCTTGGGCCAATAAAAAAAATAAAAGTTTATCCTCAGATATAAATTTAATTATTTTTCTTTCTAATAAGGGCTACATCTCACTGGAAATTGCCAATTGGAATTAGACCAGTCATTTAATATTCTAATTTACCCAACTATCGGCATGATTCAAACCAAGTGAATTGGGGAAATTAATTGGGCATTTTGGGGGAACATCATCAATTTTGAAGAGTGTGTTATCTATTCAAAATCTTACATCTTCCGTCGTTCTGCAGGGGATGATATAATAAGACGAGAAAGATTGTAACATCCCAAAATACGAGTTAGTGACTAAAATTGTAAAGTTTCAGAATATGGTGATTAAAGTATAATAGTTTAATAGTTTAATGATTTGTTCAAAAATATTTCCTAAAAGTTTATAATAATTATCCAAAGAATTAAAGGGCAAAATGGTCATTAGACTTGAAAATTATAATTAAATGATATATATATGGATAAGGATGGGAGATTTTCCAGAAAAATCTCTTCTCTCTTTTCTTCTTCATTTCTCTTCTCCACGTGTGAAGCCAAGCAAAGGTGAGTTTTCTCTTGAGCTGATTATGTGCTGAAATTTAAGTTTAGTTTTGATTATTAGATGCTAAGTAAGATTAAGGAAGGATTAATTTGCTTTAAAACAACAAAGTGAAGAGTTTATGAGGATTTAAAGATTTGAAGTTTTTGAATGAAATATCAAAATAAAGTTTATATTGAGAATTGAAAGTTGAATTTGACTTGTCATCAAGTTAATTAAGGGATAGGAAGTGTTAGAATAGGAATTTGAACATGTTGCAAAACTAGTATAATTTTTGCAATTACATAGGAATGACTAGATTTGAAGTTAAAGAAGTGATTATGGAATAGAAATAAGTTTAAGTATGTGTATGAAAGTTAGGAATATTAATGGAAGTGAAGTATGAGGTATGGAGCTGAAATGAAGTGAATTTCGAGCTCAAAAATGTGATTCTGGGCAAGGGGAATCGGTACCCATTCAAGGGGAACCGATACCCCCTCAAACGAACATAGAATTCCATAATGCCAGAGGGGAACCGATACCCCCACAGGAGGGAACCGATTCCCCCCTAAATGAAAATATAGAATTTGACTCATTAAACCGGTTTAAGTTATTAACATCAAGTTTAAAGTTTAGGCTTCTGATAGTTGTTTTGAAATGATATATTTATGTAGATATTGAGCCTAAACAAGTTCCGGAATAATCAAAGGATTATAATCGAATCAAAGCAAAGCTAAGGTGAGTGCATATTAATTCATTTATGGTGCTAAATGGAAACAAGACTTGTGACAAGTCTATTTCCTATGTTTAATGCATGAATATATGATTATATGTATATGCATGACATAAATTGTATGTATGCATGATTATATGTGTTAACATGCTTTTGAATAAATGATATGAAAAGTGAGATAAACAAAGTATGGTTGATATAGGGTAATATAAGAATAGCTCATAAGGTTATATGCATAGGTAATATAAGTTATAAGATGAGAATATATAGGAATATCAAATAAGTTATGAGATAAGTTATGTGACATGATCTATATATATGAGTTTATGTGATATAAAAGTGTATAAGTGAAATAACATGATAGGTGATAAAACCGTAAGCCTATATGATTATGTGTTATATGTTACATGATATGACATGCAAGTTACATGAACAAATGAGAAATAGTATAAGTCATATGAAACGATCTACGTGAATACATGCACTTGTGATACAGGTGATATGATATGAGATATATGGTTACACATACCTGTGGTATGTGACAGAAGAGAAAGAACAAGTGATACGAAATGTATAAATAAATGCCCATAGTATATGATCTTATGTGAACAAGATATGATAAGTATGGTTATATGAATAAAGGTGATTGGGTGAGAAATGATAGAAATTATATGAAAACATGATATATGTGACCTGTGAATTATATGGAAATGATCTACGTGTAAGTGAACTACGTGACTATGTGATAATATGAAAAGAAGCTATGTGATACGTGATATGTGAAAGTGAATTACAAGTGTATGTGAATATTTGAAATGAAATAAATGATAATGCCCATGTTATGTGATATGAGAGCTAGGGGTATAGTTGGCATGCCAAGAGTCGAGGGTTTACCTATGTTCTACGGAACATATGGACAGTTTTACCTATGTCTTTCGAGACATATGGACAGTATACCTATGTTTTAAGGAACATATGGACAGTTTACCGAGGATCTTTATGACCTCTGGACAGTTACCGAGGATCTTTATGACCTCTGGATAGTTACCGGGGTCTGTGTGACCTCTGGATAGGTCCTTCGGGACATTTATATGAGCTGTGGTGACAGCATAGTGGTGCACAACCTCAATAGACTCACATATCTACAGTTCTCACAGGTGCACATGGGCTAATAAGAGATAACATGGAATGTAATGTATAAGATATATGTGATGTATATACTTATGGTGATATGTCATGTGTTGCTTGAATTATAATTATGTTGATAAAGATAATAATATACATGGGCAATGCAATTGGAAGACAAACGAAAAGTGAAAGTAATACAAGAAGATATGTTGCGTGTGTGTATGACATGATTATATATATTGTTATCATGCAATAGATACATGCATATTGAAATGTCATGATTCAATGGTATGAATGCACGTTCATGAATGTATTGTTATATGTTTAATTATTGTCTCACTAAGTCAACGACTTAGCGTGTGATTGTTTCACACGTAGGTTTCGAGAAGAATAAAGAGTAATGCGGAGCAAGACAGGTCAGTTCTCCTTACCAAATGTCAGATCAGAAAATGTATGTACTGTTTACAGAGTGTAGTTGGCATGTAGTCTAAAGATATAAATGGTATGAACTCTGATATCTGTTGTAAACGTTTTGAAATAATGTAAATGTTATCAAAGTTTTTTTAAATTACTCACTAATTTATACGAATAAATGTTTGAAAAGTCAATGTGACACTTCGGACTCGTATCCGGGTCGGATACGGGTTGGGGGTGTTACATTTAATGGTATCAGAGCTAAGGTTTAGCCGATTCTCGGCATAAACCGAAGTCCAAAGTGTAATAAAATATGTACATGCCAACATAGAGTGAAAAATTTCTGATCTGATAGGGTAAGGAGTGTGATGTCTTGTTGATAGAGTTAAATTGTTATGTGATATAAGATAAGTGAATACTGAGAATGAGTTATGAGATATATATATGTGTTTATATAATATGATAGATGATATGTGAACATATACAAATGACATACGTTATATGATATGAATTGGATGATCATATGCACACGTGATATGTAATAGAAGTAAGGATATGAGCACATGAATATATGAGAGCTTCCAAAGTGAAGCACAAGGCGATATGCCTGAGAGTAATAGCATTCACCTGCCCTGGCCAGGCAGGGAGAAGAGCGAAAACCTTAGGGAATATCTGTATAAGATTAGAGGATGATTCATGATGTTGAATGATATTCCGATGTGTTTTTAATTGTATACTTTGTTAACTCATAGAATGAATGGATCGAATAGAGTTAAGTGCACCCGAGTTCAAGGGTGAATTTGAGGAAGGTTCTGTTGTTACAGACCTTTGGGTATATGATATGAAGATAATGCTAGAAGATGTTCATTTCTCCATAGTGGAGAAATTAAATTGAGAAGTTTGTTATTATGTGGATAAGATGGAATATGGTGAACGAGTGTCACCATAAGGATGTTAAAAGATCAAGTGATGTGGTTATTGTTTGTAAAAGAGTTTGTATTCTAGATGGAAATAGTTAGCATTGGCTAACAAGAGTATGTGATGAAAATGTAATGGAATTATAATATATTGACAGGTTATGATAGCCAAATATGAAGAGGATTTGGATACAGTTGTATAGTTTGATCATTGTAAGGTGTTGTGGTGAAGAAGATAAAGATTTGTATGTTTGAAGGAAATACAAGTACAATAGATGATAAGAATGAGGTTCTGTACAAGTAAGGTTGATTATCAAAGTTATGAAAAGATAGAGTTTAGTTATGTTATAAGAAGATTTTGATAATGAAAGGATTAAAAATGATAAATGATTATAAGGAAGTGCAGATTATAAGTTTGATTAGAAGTAAGAAAAGTATTTAAGGTTATATGAAGAGATTATGTGTATCGTAATACAGACAAGGATGAAAGAATAAGTAAAAGTTTGGATTGCGGTGAATTAATTAGAAAATGAGGAAAAGAAATCAATTGATTGATTTTTTTTAAATTTTTGAGTGATAAGAATTGATGTTACTGTCTACAGGATAAGTAACATTATATGAATGAAATCAGAGTTATGAATTTTAAACAAAGGGATAGTATTGTGTATAAGAAAGAGTGTGGAGATGATAAGGATTTGTACTTTAGAATGAAAGAGTTAGCGTTGACTAACAAGATTTTGTGATGAAATTGTATTGGATATAGTTGTATATTTTGATTACGTAAATGTGATATAGTGAATGAAGTGAGGATTCGTATGGAAGTGTAAATGATAAGTTCGATATAGAAACACGAAAAGTGTGCAAGGTGATGTGAAAATATTGTCTGACTCCTTAAAGTATATGTTTTATCACAATTGAAGAAATTTAAAGTTGTGTTTTGGTCAAATGATGACGAAAGACAAGTTGGTATGGCTATAAGGTAATTAGAGAGTTATGAAGAAATATATGGATTTATGATATAGAGTGATGAGATGGATGTTACTGTCAACGTGATGAGTGACATTATATGGAATTGTAGAAAGGTCAAAGGAAAAATGCATAGTCGAATGAGAGAAAAGACAACAATGGATTGATATTACTGGTTATTGTTTATATGATAAGCAACAGAAGAGGAATGTATAAACGAAAAAGATAGTTGGAAAACTAAAGGATTGAAAAGTAAGTTTATGATAATGACAAGAATGAATAAGTCAGGGAAGCAACATAAGAACATTAGAAGATATGTTCTTATTAAGGGATGCAATGAAAATTCGAGGACGAATTTTCTTAAGGGGGGAAGATTTGTAACATCCCAAAATACGGGTTAGTGACCAAAATTGTAAAATTTCAGAATATGGTGATTAAAGTATAATAGTTTAATAGTTTAATGATTTGTTCAGAAATATTTCCTAAAAGTTTATAGTAATTTTCCAAAGAATTAAAGGGCAAAATGGTCATTAGACTTGAAAATTATAATTAAATGATATATATATGGATAAGGATGGGAGATTTTCCAGAAAAATCTCTTCTCTCTTTTCTTCTTCATTTCTCTTCTCCACGTGTGAAGCCAAGCAAAGGTGAGTTTTCTCTTGAGCTGATTATGTGCTGAAATTTAAGTTTAGTTTTGATTATTAGATGCTAAGTAAGATTAAGGAAGGATTAATTTGCTTTAAAACAACAAAGTGAAGAGTTTATGAGGATTTAAAGATTTGAAGTTTTTGAATGAAATATCAAAATAAAGTTTATATTGAGAATTGAAAGTTGAATTTGACTTGTCATCAAGTTAATTAAGGGATAGGAAGTGTTAGAATATGAATTTGAACATGTTGCAAAACTAGTATAATTTTTGAAATTACATAGGAATGACTAGATTTGAAGTTAAAGAAGTGATTATGGAATAGAAATAAGTTTAAGTATGTGTATGAAAGTTAGGAATATTAATGGAAGTGAAGTATGAGGTATGGAGCTGAAATGAAGTGAATTTCGAGCTCAAAAATGTGATTCTGGGCAAGGGGAATCGGTACCTATTCAAGGGGAACCGATACCCCCTCAAACGAACATAGAATTCCAGAATGCCAGAGGGGAACCGATACCCCCACAGGAGGGAACCGATTCCCCCCTAAATGAAAATATAGAATTTGATTCATTAAACCGGTTTAAGTTATTAACATCAAGTTTAAAGTTTAGGCTTCTGATAGTTGTTTTGAAATGATATATTTATGTAGATATTGAGCCTAAACAAGTTCCGGAATAATCAAAGGATTATAATCGAATCAAAGCAAAGCTAAGGTGAGTGCATATTAATTCATTTATGGTGCTAAATGGAAACAAGACTTGTGACAAGTCTATTTCCTATGTTTAATGCATGAATATATGATTATATGTATATGCATGACATAAATTGTATGTATGCATGATTATATGTGTTAACATGCTTTTGAATGAATGATATGAAAAGTGAGATAAACAAAGTATGGTTGATATAGGGTAATATAAGAATAGCTCATAAGGTTATATGCATAGGTAATATAAGTTATAAGATGAGAATATATAGGAATATCAAATAAGTTATGAGATAAGTTATGTGACATGATCTATATATATGAGTTTATGTGATATAAAAGTGTATAAGTGAAATAACATGATAGGTGATAAAACCGTAAGCCTATATGATTATGTGTTATATGTTACATGATATGACATGCAAGTTACATGAACAAATGAGAAATGGTATAAGTCATATGAAACGATCTACGTGAATACATGCACTTGTGATACAGGTGATATGATATGAGATATATGGTTACACATACCTGTGGTATGTGACAGAAGAGAAAGAACAAGTGATACGAAATGTATAAATAAATGCCCATAGTATATGATCTTATGTGAACAAGATATGATAAGTATGGTTATATGAATAAAGGTGATTGGGTGAGAAATGATAGAAATTATATGAAAACATGATATATGTGACCTGTGAATTATATGGAAATGATCTACGTGTAAGTGAACTACGTGACTATGTGATAATATGAAAAGAAGCTATGTGATACGTGATATGTGAAAGTGAATTACAAGTGTATGTGAATATTTGAAATGAAATAAATGATAATGCCCATGTTATGTGATATGAGAGCTAGGGGTATAGTTGGCATGCCAAGAGTCGAGGGTTTACCTATGTTCTACGGAACATATGGACAGTTTTACCTATGTCTTTCGAGACATATGGACAGTATATCTATGTTCTAAGGAATATATGGACAGTTTACCGAGGATCTTTATGACCTCTGGACAGTTACCGAGGATCTTTATGACCTCTGGATAGTTACCGGGGTCTGTGTGACCTCTGGATAGGTCCTTCGGGACATTTATATGAGCTGTGGTGACAGCATAGTGGTGCACAACCTCAATAGACTCACATATCTACAGTTCTCACAGGTGCACATGGGCTAATAAGAGATAACATGGAATGTAATGTATAAGATATATGTGATGTATATACTTATGGTGATATGTCATGTGTTGCTTGAATTATAATGATGTTGATAAAGATAATAATATACATGGGCAATGCAATTGGAAGACAAACAAAAAGTGAAAGTAATACAAGAAGATATGTTGCGTGTGTGTATGACATGATTATATATATTGTTATCATGCAATAGATACATGCATATTGAAATGTCACGATTCAATGGTATGAATGCACGTTCATGAATGTATTGTTATATGTTTAATTATTGCCTCACTAAGTCAACGACTTAGCGTGTGATTGTTTCACACGTAGGTTTCGAGAAGAATAAAGAGTAATGCGGAGCAAGACAGGTCAGTTCTCCTTACCAAATGTCAGATCAGAAAATGTATGTACTGTTTACAGAGTGTAGTTGGCATGTAGTCTAAAGATATAAATGGTATGAACTCTGATATCTGTTGTAAACGTTTTGAAATAATGTAAATGTTATCAAAGTTTTTTTAAATTACTCACTAATTTATACGAATAAATGTTTGAAAAGTCAATGTGACACTTCGGACTCGTATCCGGGTCGGATACGGGTTGGGGGTGTTACAAAGATAGTATGTAATTCAAGTTTTATTCAGTTCAAGTTCGATTAATAAGATGAGAAAGATCGTATGAAATTTTAAATTCGTATGTTTTCTAATCAAGTCGAACTCAATTTTAAACTTTTTCGAGTCGAGTGAAACTCAACAATATATAAATTCGATTTATTTCATTTACACCCTAAGTGTGATTATGACATGATATATTAAATGAACTCAAAGTTGGTCTCATATGTAATTTGGTTAAGACATAATTATTATAGATGACAAATTTTCAGTGAAAAATAAAAATGAAAAAAGAAAGGCGTGGGTCACACCTTGTGTGACTTGAAGGTATCTTTCAACTAGGCTTGAAAATGATCCCTTTTCGCCAATTCGCTGATTACCAGCTTAAGATGCTCTTTCTCCATCCTCGAAAGAATGGGGTTGTTCTTTAAATCGCTCAGTTTAAAAAGGAGGCAAGTGGTGCAGTGCTTTCAGTCTTGAGATCGAACTGGAACCACCTTTTTCTTCTGTATGAAGTCCTTCAGTAGGTAAAGAAGCTATGGTTCTGCTCAGTCAGGCGCATAAGAAAGTGTCCAGAAGAGTTGAATTCGACAACCCAAAGAGCTTTCTGCTTCCTGGAACCAGCCTTGCCTCTGTTGAATCCTTATCCATGCCTCTTGTTTGTGCTTTCATTCTCTCTGTGTCATTCTTTTTCCTCTTTGAGAGAACTGATCTTAACATGTTTTGGTGTGTTCTATTTCTATTTGCTGAAACTGCAGGTCCACGAAGTTGTTATTTCAGCAGATATTGGATGTGCAGATTGTCAAAAGAAAATTGCAGACATGATCTCGAGAATGAATGGTATGTTTTCTTCAGTATCTTAAAACTTCAGTTTCACAGTCTCTATTCTCTAATATGTTGTGGTGCCCTGTTTCATATCAACGTGCATAAAGCATAATGATAGTTGCTTACTTGATCTTTTCTTTAATGCAATAACCCAGACCCTAATGATATTGTTTCTTAGCAGATACGGATTCTGTTTTGGTAAATGTGTTGGAGAATAAGGTCACACTCACTTGCACATACCCCAAGTCGGCTTCATCCGAAGTTCCTGTTATTCACAGGAAGCCTGTCAGCACAATGTCCATCATCAAGAAGTTCATCAGATCTTCCCGGCGATGATTCCAAAATGCAACGGAATTCTTCGTGTTATGAATATTCTTGTTGATATACTTTATTGTTGTAAGATGATTTTGTTCCTAGTTTTTCTGTTTGTCATATCTAACTTGTTCATAGAAACGCAGAGCATTGTTGGATGTATTTGAAGTTATCACCCAAGTTCTTGATCTTTGCTATATATTTTCTTCAAAGTATAAGTATTATTTTTCTTGTCTTTCAGGTAAGCTATAACCAAAGGTAACTGATGCTTAAATTTAATGCAAAAAGGAACCTTTTTGAAATAAGAAAAGGATACTTCAGAATCCTGTACAGGTTAACACAGGATTAGAGAATCAAATTTCATCCCTTTAATTCCACTAGTTTCTGCAACCAAAAACCAGATTTTCCAGTCATTGATCTTAATTTTCTTTAATCAGTTCTAAGTCTTCATGTCAGGAAGGGCAAGTTTAAATTTTAAACTTATATTAAGGATTAGCTCATACTAATTACCAAATTAATATATTTAGAGAGAGTTAACACTGATGATTCTTCGTTTCTTTCTTCTTCTCAATTTGCATGTTAGCAGCTCTGTTGCATGGTGATGAGAGTTAACATAGACTGCCATGGATGTTTCAGGAAACTAAGAAGAACCCTTCTTAATATGAAAGGTAAATTCTCCACTAACAGACATAAAATTTCTGGGTCGTTTTTCTGTCATAAGTTTGAACAATCTTTGTCTGGTTTCCGACGTTGAAGAAATAGAGACATATGCGATAGAGAAGGAGCAATGCAAGATAAGCGTATGTGGGAGGTTTAGACCGTCGGATGTGGCGATAAAGGTAAGGAAGAAGATGAATCGGAGAGTGGAGATACTGGAAATCAATGAGATTAACGGTGGACAAACAGAGCAAATCACCACTGGCCAGTGATTGGTGTGCTCGAGTTTTCTTTCAGCTGACGAAACCGTCCCTTAGTCCATTATTAGACCTTGAAAAGCTTTGATTGAATGGAAGAATGTGCAGAAAATTATGATACCATGGGGGGCAACTAGAAATATGTAAATGATTATGGACATTGAAATTTGTATGTAGAATGTCCCAAATTCCTTAATTTGTAGGCATGATACTAAAATAGACCCTTATATTTGATTGAATAGTGATGACTTGATAAATTTTATACGTTTAAAGTGATAATGTAACATATGTCATTTGTATATACGTGATGATATGATATATAATAACGTGTTCAAAGCGATGACGTAACAATGACACATGTACATAAGTCACAACAGAACATATAAGTCACAACAGAACATATGTCGTATATAAAGTGATGACATGACATGTCTTTGGACATACATGACTTATCACGTTAGCGATAAACAATAACTATTAAATAATTAATGGTTTTCATCTAATTACAAATCATTTTATTTCACAATAAAACGTTGAAGATTAGTATTTAATAAAAATAAAGATTAAATTCATTATTTTGTAAAATATTGGAGTTGAGTTTGAATATTATGCCTAAAACTTATTGGTTCGGCAAACCTTCCCTCTAATTTAGGAAGCAAAAGAGATTGGGTGAATAATGCTTTTTCCAACTTTTTCATGATGTCTCTTTTTCACCCACTAATGGCATTTTGTTTTGCAATGATTAATTGCACATGGAAAAGTTTGATATAAATCATACAGTATAATTGGAGGATTTTAATTTAGATTGGATTTTATAGAAACTTATTATAAGGATAATCTTCTCAGCCTAGTTTGTATTGTAAACGTCAGGGTTTAAATCTCTGACATTGTTTAAAGAATTTAGTATTTCACAACACTAAATTAACTGATTATTGACTATTTTTATATTAATGGTGATTATGTATATCTTTCATCAGTAACAATAATCTTCATTTTATATATTATTTTTCGAGTTATTTAGTTGTGTTTTAATCCTTTTCTTATATAGTCTTGTTTTATTCCTTAATAATTTGTGCACTTTAATAGTTTTGAGAGAAATGGCCGATTAATATGATTAATCTACTCTAGTTTTTGTAGGCTCATATTATAAATGTATTGGATTTCTTATTTATTCAATAAAATTACAACTACTATTAATTAAAAAATATGTAAAATTAAATTAATTAATGTAAATGGATGATTTTGACTTCACAACTGTTCCCAAAGCATTACTATCGATGGACTAGGGCCGATTGCCATCCCCAGGCTGTAGTAGCAGAGCCCACAAGGGAAACAAGCCTAGTGTCTGTTCGAACAAATGCCTCACCCAATTGAAACAAAAAAAGCCCAATATTAAAAGAGCTTTAGCAATAAACAAAAGAGTAGCCTGGTATCTTTATCTTCCTTCGTTCCTTTTTCTCCTCGTTGGCTCTTTCCTCCATCGTTGATATATAGTCTACGATTAAGTGATTGTCTATTTCTCTGTTTATATGTCAGTTTCTGAATCAATATGGCCTCCAAAGTACTACTCTTTAAAACATATTTTAAGTATGTCCGTGAATGCTTTGTTGAAGCTGATCCGGTTGCATTATAACGCTTCTACTTGTTTTAATTATTACGAGTTTTATTTTCATTTTCTAAACTTCTGGGATCATGCAGAATTGTTGCGCAGTGAAGAAAGTGGTGAAAAGGGGTGGCCAACATGGCGAACAGTGGGGCAAAGCAGCCTCTTTTGGTCAGCTTAAGGGCAAACGAAGTCGATGGAAAGTTATGAGAGAAAAAAAAAATCAAGAAATCTTGGGTTGAATTGATGGATTTTGTTAGTAAAACATTGGAAATGTGATGTTCGGATCACAAGATAGTTATATTCGTATTGAAAATGAGATAACATTGTGAAGGAAGAAAAATATATATCGATAATAATTATCAATAAATAGTCAACGTTTTAAAATAAGAAGATTTTTTATTATAAAATAAAATGTTGAGAGTTGAAATATTTAAAAAAAAAGGATTAACGTAAACTGTTACGGGAAAAATGCTAAAAGAAAACATTTTTTTGATATTATGTCATGTATGCGTGGGTGTGACATGACCAACTTACACATAGAGTAAGACTTTTAGTTTTATACAATTTTAGGATAATTGGATGAGTGGAATAGATGACTGAGATCATGGTTTTCAGAACCGGATCGTTTAGCGAACCGATCATGCTACCGATTCACTGGTTCAACCGGTCGAATCGGTCCGACCGGTCGAAAGAACTGGACGACGTCATAATTATTTAAAAAATTAAATAAAAATACCAAAAATATTTAATAAAAAATAATTTTTTATATCACAAGTCATATTCAAAGCAATTCATAACATATATAAGTTAAAAACCATAAAATCAAGTAAAACAAAATGATTCAAATTAACTACAACATAATATTTAAGGTAAAACATATTAAATAATAAATATAATTATATAACTATAATAAAAAAATAAATTTGGGGTTAAAAAATCATAACAAAATTATATAACTATTCTTTCACTTCAATCAAGCTCAAATTTTAGGCTTCAATCGAGCTTCTAATTTTTTTTTGAGTTCAAGCCTTTTTGAGTTCAAGTTTCAATATTATATTTCGAGTTTGAGTTGAACTTGATAATTTTTAGCTTGTGAGTTTGAGTTGAGTTGAGCTTACTTTTAAAGTTTTCAAGTTCGAGTCGAGCTCAGCAATACTCGAGTTCGATTTGGCTCGTTTAACAAACGACGTTGTTTGGTTTAATTTAAAAAAAAAAACCAAAAAACCCGGTTTTTCCTGGGTTTTCCCGGTTTTTACCGGTTTTCAGCCGGTCCGGTTCGAACGGTTCAACGGTTCTGGCCGGTTCACTAATAACGGTTCAACCGGTTTAGATTGAACCGGACTAAGCAACGGTTCCCGGTTGAACCGGCCGGTCCGGTTTTCAAAACAGAGCTGAGATGACGTAGGAAATGAGAAGATATTCGGTGGAAAAAATAAAAAAAAGATAATCTAATCCGTCTATTTTCACTCATCTAAGAATCCACTTACGCCTAGTGTAAAACTAAAAGTTTTACACCCTTTTAAGATTGTTAGATAAAAGGAAACCAAAGGCTGAGATTAACTCATATTCCCCCGATGAATATATTCTCATTTCTTACTGTTAATGTCTGATTTCTCTCATCTAACGATCCTAAAACAATATAAAACTAAAAAGTTATACACTATATAATTGGATCCTAGCCTATATATATAAGACATGATCCATTTACACTGGTAAAACTTTTTAATCTTACATCTTTTTAGGATTGTTATATGAGTAATAATAGACGACTGAAATTAACATTAATATATGAGAAGAAATTCAGTGAAAAAAAAAACAAAAACAAAAAGATAACTCCATTATTTTATTATTCTATATCCATTCATACAATTATCCTAAAATTATAAAAACTAAAAATTCTACGCTGATATACACGTAAATCCTAAGTTATATATATGGACTGAAATGACTAAATAATCCAATTATATGGTAAGTTGATAACAAACTTTATTATGATGCACCTAACACATTACCTCAGATATGGTAACAATAAATATTAATATCCTGTACAGATATGTTTATTCTGTCATATTCCTTGCTTCTAAAAAAACTCCTTTTTACCATAACCAACGATGATAAATTTGATCTTATTGTATCACATGGGTCATGGCACCAACTAGCCGTCCTTAACGGTGGTTGTGGGACATGCGACGAGCCGGTGTTAGGCCGAGGGTTGAGTGAGGACCGCCAAGTGCAAGTCATTGTCCAAAAGTTTTGAAATCTCTCTCATTTAAGAAGTTTTATGATACATTCAAGCTTACCTTGTTTTCCTTCTCAGAAAAATGAAAGAAACATAACATGAAACAGGGCTAGAGAGAGTAAAGAAAGGCAGCTTCAAACTCTACCAACAACTGCTTTTCAATCTAGCATTCGGTACTCACGTTGATCAAGCACCATTGAATCTTGTTTTCGTAGTTTGATATTCTTTTGTTGCAGAAATGGCAGAGAGGTCTTTTATGTGGGGTAGAGAGAGTAAAGAAAGGCTGCTTCAAACTAAAGGGATTTCGGAATTAAGGTTCGGCAATCGAAATGCCGCCGAGGATCGATTTAGATGCCGGTGTTTACGATCATGTCTCGATCCCATTGATAAATTCTGGAAGAGCGTGCGAGATGTCTCGGCTAAACTATATAAGATGGGGCGATCAGATCCTCGTAAGGTCGTTTTCGCCATGAAAATGGGGCTTTCGTTAACGTCTGCATCGCTGCTTATGCTTTTCAAAGAGCCTCTACAGGGTGCTAGTCAATATTCTATCTGGGCCATTCTCACCGTCGTCGTCGTTTTCGAATTCAGCGTAGGTACATACATGGTACATATATAGATGTATATATATATATGATTCAACATTCATTTGCACACTACCACCATTTGGTTTATATGTAATATATCTGAATGTAGGTGCAACACTTAACAAAGGGTTCAATCGAGCTATCGGGACTTTCTCTGCCGGAGCTATGGCTTTAGGAATCGCAGAACTATCGATAATGTTCGGAAAGTACGAAGAAGTTATCATTTTGATAAGCATTTTCATAGCAGGTTGGGAGTTCTATCAGTTTAATAAAAATATTTACTGTCACAAGATCATTCAACGTTGTAACTCATGAGCTTTCATTCTGCTTTAGGATTTGTTACAAGCTATTGCAAATTGTACCCTCCGATGAAGCCGTACGAATACGGTTTCCGGGTATTCTTGTTGACGTTTTGTATCGTACTGATATCCGGAAACAATTCGAGAACCTTCTACATCACCGCTCTTTACCGTCTGTTGCTCATCTTCCTTGGGGCGGGCATGTGTTTGGTGATAAACATATGTATTTACCCCATATGGTCAGGAGAGGATTTGCACAAATTGGTGGTTAAAAATTTCAAGAATGTTGCTTCTTCCCTGGAAGGTTAGCTTTCGCTTTTCGAGAACTGCTTGGACCAGTTTTTTTGATAGAAATATAATATCGGAGTTTCGTTTTGTAGGGTGTGTTGATGGGTATCTGCAATGTGTTGAATATGAGAGGGTCCCTTCCAAGATTCTTACATACCAAGCATCTGATGATCCATTGTATAGTTCCTATAGATCAGTTGTGCAATCTTCAAGCCAAGAGGATACTCTGCTAGATTTTGCCTTATGGGAGCCTCCACATGGTCCTTATAAGTCATTCAGCTATCCATGGAGGAACTATGTCAAAGTGAGTGGTGCATTGAGACATTGTGCATTCATGGTCATGGCAATGCATGGATGTATACTTTCAGAAATTCAGGCACCAGCAGATAAGCGATTTACATTCGCTCTCGAGCTTCATAGGGTCAGCAATGCCGGGGCTAGAGTGCTGCGTGAGCTCGTAGAGAAAGTCGAGAAGATGGAAAAGTTAGTCCCCGGAGACATACTGAAGGAAGTTCACGAGGCGGTGGAGGAATTGCAGACGAAGATAGATGAGAAATCGTACCTTCTAGTCAATTCGGAGAGCTGGGCGACCCCGCCAACACGGCAGCACAAGGAGTTGAAAGGATCCGCGAGCATGGTCGAGGGCAAAGATGATGAACGGCATAAAGTGATCAAATCCATGAGCGACATGTGGGAAGTTCAGCACTCGATGGAGTCTCGCGCCACCCCGGATTTAACGACGACTGGGAGTGGTCTCGACAAACCTTCATGGCCTCGCCTCCCGTTCAACTCCGATGCAATCCTGCACCGCCAGGAATCCAAAATATATGAAAGTGCTAGCAGTCTATCATTGGCAACCTTCGCATCGCTATTAATCGAGTTCGTTGCAAGGCTACAGAATCTCGTGGATGCATTTCAAGAGCTTAGTGAGAAAGCAAATTTCACGGACAAAGCAGTTCAAGATGGGGCGACTGGATTCTGGAACAGATTAACAAGTTGCTTTCGGTAACAGAACTAAATTCTCCATATTTTGGGGTTTAAACTTTTGGAACTGAATGGATTTTGGACACTGCTATTTCCTGTACTGTTTGTTGCACACCCTAATGGACAAGCTTATTTTGAGCATATTAAATGGCCTAATAAGAAATAACCATCAGTTCCTTGATTTTACATTAGATTGCATGAAAACCTCTGCTATGATCTGAACTCCGTGGTGTACTGGACAGATGTTTACAAATCTCCATGTTGTAATCTTGATTCTGTCAGCAAGTTGTAGTGCCCAAAAAATTAACCTGTAAAGTTGTAATTAAATTGGGGGTAAACTATCATAATGGTCACTTTCTTTACATTTTTGTATACTTTTATTCTTTGAATTTAAAAAGTAACGTTTTGGTTACTTACTTTATTCATTTATAACTTTATGATCATTGACGTTATCAATTTATAAAATTTTGATCACTAGGATGTTAAATGGCATTAATTTGATGATGTGATATGTCACAATGATATGTTGATATGTGCCACCTCTTGATTAGAGAGTTAATTTTTTGAATTAAATTAAAATTAATACTAAATCGATAGAATATGTAAGTAACGAGGATCAAATGTATAATTATGCTAATTTTTTTTAACTATAACGTTAACTAAAAATTAACGACTAGTGACTTGATTGACAATAATTAAATAGTTAGGTGGTCACCAACAATAGTTGGTTTAAGTGATAAACAACTTGATAACGCTTAAACAAGTCTCGAGTTTGTAGCCTTATGTATGCAAAAAATCCTTGGTGAGAGACTCACTTACCAAAGCTAGGTGTGCAACACGAGTTGATCCAGATTAGTCAGAATAAAGCCTTGGGCAACTGAGAGGGCAACAAAAAAAAATAGTTAAGTGGTATGATTAACAAATTAAAAGAATGATTGTTAAAATAAAAGGAAACAAATAATTAAGTGGTTATTGATATAGTTTTCCTTAATTTTTGAAACTCTAATATGAGTTATTGAGTAAATTCTTGGTTCTAATAAATATTAATTACCCTCGATATTTGGGAAGGTTAAATCAATTTTAAAAAAAATCTGATTTTCTAACACGATATTAGATAAATTATAAAATATTTTGTATCGAGTGTGTTTTTTAATTAATTATTATTTTATTTGAATATTAAATGATTTTTAATATTTGAACATGTTCGGTTAATTTTCTATGAAATTCATTATATTATCGATTATTATTATAAATTATTCTATGTTAAATATCTCGTCGTGATTTTAATTATCGAGTGTATATTTCGAAGATTATTTTAAATATCAAGTAGAAATTTAAACGATTATTTATTATATGTACGTGCATACTTAATTTAATATTAAAGCGAAATTAATGATATATATATACACACATTAATGAAGTGTTATATATATCGAATGGATCTCCTGTAATCATTTTAAAATACCGAATAAATATTTAAGAGTTTCATATAAGAATATACATGCATATTCCATTTGGGGGCTTGGGGTGTTTTTGTGAATGAAAATAGTTCAGGGGCCATTAATCAATTGGTCCATCATTCACGAAAATGACGCCGATGACCATCATGGTCGGCATTAGAATTTCAAAAACAAATAAATAGAAAACCAAAAGAGAAAATAACTTCAGTGACAAAAAATGCCTTATAATATATGATTTTAACCAATTTTTTTTGGATTTACCAAAATGACCAACAAAATCGCAATACGAAATACAAATCGCAACGCGATCTCCAGAATCGCAAATCAGTTACCAGAATCGCAACGCGATTATTAAGAATCGCAATGCGATAGTACAAATTCGCATTGCGATTTTCCATAATCGCAACGCGAACATATAAATCGCAACGCGATTCTGACTATCGCAACGAGTATCCGTAAATCGCAACGAGAATACGTAAATCGCAACGCGTATCTGTAAATCGCAACGAGAATACGTAAATCGCAATGCGTATCCGTAAATCGCAACGACAATACGTAAAATCGCAACGTGTATCCGTAAATCGCAACGCGATTTTTAATCGTCATTACAATTGCAACGCGTATTTTATTTTCAAATTCCAAACACGAATATTAATTATCGGAACACTAAACCGTCTACAGTATATCCCGTAATCGCAACTCAAAACCTAAAACCTAAAATCACAACTCAGTCTCATCTCCATCTCTCACTCTCTACGGCGAAATCCGTCCCCATCTCCGAAGATTTCCGTCCCCATCTCCGGCGAAATCCCTCACAACCATTCACGGTCAGAAATCCCTCACAATCATTCAGAAATGGAAAATCAACCTCCGAGAGTTAGTTTTTTTAATTATTTTTATTTTGAAATTTTTGCATTATTTTAGGTTTTTCATATTAAAATTGATGATAAGTTTACTGGTAATTTCAATAATAGATTAACCATTTCACTTAGATTTCTTATTAAATTCATTTGATTGCTGTCAATACTGCTAAACTGTTTAGTCTTTAACCCTGTGAAGTTAGTATTTGTCTTTGTTTTGTCTTTTGGTTGAAGTAATGCAATCCATTAAAGTTTCAATTTGCAGAAGAAGAATAGTTTCTAAACTTAAAATCGCAACATGAAAATGAAAATCGCAACACGAAAATGACTATCGTAACGAGAGAAATGAAAATCGCAACGAGAGAATCGCAACGCGAAATGAAAATCGCAACGCGAAACCAAAATCGCATTGCGATTTTCATTTCGCGTTGCGATTCTCTCGTTGCGATTTTAATTTCGCGTTGCGATAGTCATTTCCGTGTTGCGATAGTCATTCTCTCGTTGCGATTTTCATTTCAACCAAAAGACAAAACAGTGTTACAACTTTATGTTTATTATTTTTGGTATATCTTCACAGTGTAGTTTTTGGTATATCTAACTTGGTATGTTTATTGTTTTTGTAGAAATTTTTTTCGGCTTCATTAACATTAAGGAATAAAGTTAGCCTAGCCACTACAATTGCTTCGAAGCTTTCACCTGCACAAAGAAAATTGTTTGAGGAAACCTGCTTCGGGCTATGGCTGAGAGTATAACATCCGGGCGGAGATGCTAATTTGACCCATTTGTGGCTTCAGATCATGACTAGCGATCTACCCGACAGTATACAACGTGGTGAGGAAGAGATATGGTTTCATTTTCCACCGGTGTATACTTGTTTTGGGCGGAAGGAGTTCTGCTTAATCACTGGTCTACGATTCGGACACGATGATGTAGGCCGGTACACTTGTCATATCACCCGCCCATCATGGTTATCCCGGGTTTTTCCTGATGAGTCAATAGAGAAGCCGAACTTACACGTCGAAGACCTGAAGAAATTGTTTAATAAGAAAGATGGGTTTACTCGGATGAATGACGTCGATGTTGTCCGAGTATGCCTTCTAGTACTTTTGTATGCCGGCTTTTTAGGCAGAGAGGCCAGACAACCTATTCTTCAGGAGCTGCAGTAGGCTTGTGGTTTCGGCATTATATAGCTAGATCGATATATACGAGACGCTGCCTACCTGCATCCGTGTTATAAAAATGTCCATAAACAATTGGTAAGTTTATAGGCTTTTGGTTTGAAAATGTTTGGTTAAGTACCTAGAATTCAATAATTTGCTGTTTGTAGGTTTTAGATGTGTAGAAAGTATTGTTTGAGCAAATGTTTGGTTTCTGCAGGTTAATCTCAGAAGTGAGCTGCGTGAAAATGATGTATGGCTGCAAAAGTTGATTCAATAGTAGATGAGGAAATAAGAATTATTGATTATTTTTTGATTGTTTAATTGATTTGTAAAAGATGATTTGTAAAAGTTGATTTGTTTAATTGATGTGAACATAATTCTTATTTGTGCTTGTTTAATTGATTGAAATGTAATGTTGATTTTGTTGATTTCAATCTCCATTATGTTGAAGGCAAAAATGACTATCGCAATGCGAAATGAAAATTGCAACGACAAAATCGCAACGCGAAACTAAATTCGCGTTGCGATTTTTATTTCGCTTTGTGATTCCCTCGTTGCGATTTTCATTTCGCATTGCAATTCTCTCGTTGCGATTTTCATTTCGCATTGCGATAGTCATTTCCGCGTTGCGATTTTAGTTTCGCGTTGCGATTTTGTCGTTGCGATTTTCATTTCGCATTGCGATTCTCTCGTTGCGATTTTCATTTCCGCGTTGCGATAGACATTAAAATGATTGCGAACGTCATTTCCGTGTTGCGATAGTCAAATGAATGTCTAATAAGTGATAACAACTGAACAGATCATATCAATTTTCAAACTCAAGTTACTAATACATGCCTAACTGAAAATGTTAAAAGTTCACACATAAAATCCACATAATACAACGTTTGCGTTTAAAAATCACCTAAGTTAACAGTCCCAAAAGGTGAAGCCGGTTGTGATTGGAATTTTAAAGATGATTGCAATTTTGATTGCCTTTTGCTTGACACCATATGAGCTTTGGATTTTGATGATGATCCATATTTTGGTAGAGGAAAAGCTGATTGTGATGGCACTGGTGATCCACATGTCAACCTTCTATGACCACTTTCCATGCACCGACTACATGTCGATCTCTTATTCTATTCACCCTTAGACGGTATACGATCGTGACTTTTTGGTCGGCCAGGTAGCCTTCTGTCCATGGCTGGTGGCAAAACTGTTTGTAAGTCATATGGTATGTCCCACTCAGAAGGATGTGGAATAGGGTAGACAATCTCGCCATAAGTCTGTCGATATACTTCTGTAGTGTAGCAATCCATAGCGTATGCGCTTGAATCATCTTGGTTTAGATGAAGAGAAACTTTTATAACATGGCCACACGGATAACCAGATGTTTGCCATTTCATACAACTACACGTCTTTGCATTTAGATCGACAAGACCATTTAAGTTATTATCCAGTACTTCAAACAAAGTGTTTGAACATGGTTCAAGTCTCCATGACGTTGACTTCAGAACACGTTTCGTTATCTTATTTTCTGTCCATGGTGTAACACGATGTTCCAATGTTCCTGTAAATTTAAATAAATAATATTTAGTAAAATATATGATAAGTTACGAATTTAAAGAAATAATATCTGCATGGTTTCTTTTCTTGTAGTACCACTGTTGAATAGAGGCTCGAAAAAACTCCATTAACATAATAATGGGTAATTTCCGGGAATGACGACTTAGAGCGTTGATTGATTCTGCACTATTAGACGTCATGAAACCATATCTTGCTCCAAGTTGATGTACTCTTGACCATCTTTCAAACCCGACATCTTCTAGTGTTTGAGCACACTGAGGCAAAACACGTCTTAAACAGTTTATATGCTTATTAAAATCCACTTCCCGATAAGCTTTTACAGCCTTCCAGTATGTCCATTTGTGATTTTTTATACCAGCAGACCTTGATTTTAGATTTCTATACAAATGAACACCACAAAGTCCATGAAAAACATATGGGAAACACCTTCTAACAGCGTTGTCAATTGAGTTTGCCCTATCGGATACGATTGTCAGATTGCTAATAGGACCTATGCAATCCCTAAGATGCCCCATAAACCATGTCCATGAATCAGAGGTTTCAGATTTGCCAACCCCGTAAGCTATTGGCAGTATCCCATTGTTAGCATCCATGGCTACTGCTAATAAGTTTACTCTAAGGTATCGACCTTTTAAATGTGCTCCGTCAACTATAATAACTGGGCGCATGCAATTAATAAACGAACGAATCTACAAAATCATATACACAATAAATATAATCATTTAAATGTGAAATGCATGTAACTAACAAAAATGAGTCAACAAAATTATATTGATTTACTAACCGCAGCACCAATGGCGATAAACAACAACTCAAAGCGTCCATCTCTATCTGTTTTGATATGAGTTACCGACCCAGGATTTTTCAGCTTTAAATTGTGACAATAAGCCGGCAGTTGGGCAAACGATGCTTCTGGCGACCCCCTCAACAATTCCAAGGCATAACATTTGGCTCTCCAAGCTTGAGAAAATGAGATACTAATCTTGAACCGAGCATTCATGTCAGTCATAATTTCATGTCCCCGATATACCCTAACATTCAAAAACATTAACTCAGCCAGAAAACAACCCAACACCTTTTTGTTTGCCTGTCTATGGTGAGGAAAAACTTGGGTTCTTGAACATGTATGTTTATCAATAAAAGTCTTAACTTGAAACATTTCGTAATCTTTTATCCTCTTTGCAATCATAAGCCACATACAGTTTTTGTCAATCATACACCTTGTTTCGAAACGATCTTTGCTTGATTTGTTAACTTTTAGTTGATAGCTATCTTCCACACATTTCGTATACAAAGTTATCTTCAAGTCTTCCTTTGTATCAAAACAATCATCTTTCTTGATACGAATAATTTTTGTGTGACAATCAACTGCTATCTTTACCAACTCTTCTTCCGGTATCTGAAGTAATTCTGGCATATTTCAGTTATACTCCCGTGGTATTTTCTTCAGGGACTTTTCTTTGGGGATTTATTCTTCTTCTTTTTCTTCTTCAGTGCTATATGAATTACAGAATGGATGTTCAACATGTTCATTTACAGTCGTAAATTCCTCCTCATTATCATCAACAACATCTTCCTCGGCAACGGCTGTTTCATCATCAAAATTCGGGTATTGACCAATATCAAAATCATTACACGCAGGGTCTGTTTCTTCTTCTGAAAAATCATCAAAATCCAAGTATTGACCAAGATCAAAGTCCGGGTATTGACCAAGATCAAATTTCGAATACTGACTAGTACTCACAATTTTTTTTGTTGGCTCATCATCGTCTAACTGGTCAATACGAAAATCGGAATTTGGTGCTGAAAGTTGATTGAGATTTGGATTAGGGAAAGGTTGTGGGTTTTGAGATTGTGTTTGGTATTGGAAATGTGGTGAAATAATATTTGCTTGGTGATGAAATTGTGGTGGAACCATTAAATTTTGAGCACCATAAACTGGGGTTGAAAAACTTAGTTGATTACTACCCACTACTAACCCAACTTCACTACTTCTAGGTTCAACAACATACAATGTAACATCATCACTTGAAACACTAATGTAAGCAATGAATCGTTCAACATCTTCATTGTCGATTAACAAATAAACTTTACCATTTCTATGATAAGATAGCCTAAATCCACTTAGGGGCTCTAAATTCAATTTATTTGCAACACGTAACATTAGAGTTTCATAAGTTAATTTTTTTAATGACAGTTTTAGTTGAAGATTCATGGGTAAAGGCATATATTGTAAAACACCATGAACATTCTCCCATGACCCTCCAAAACACAAATCTATCCAAACATGATCAACATTAGATGATTTTATTATTGTAAATTAATTTACTAAACAAACGAGCTGCGAAACTAAAACCTGTTGCCGGATGGGGAAGGATGTCGTTGGATATAGGAACGGATGTCGCCGGAGAGAGTGATAGATGAAGATGGAATGAGTTGCGATTTAAGGATTTAGGTTATGAGTTGCTGTTGCTGCGTAGTTTTATACCCAAAACATTTGTGTTGCGAAATTAAAACCTGTTGCGAATTCAGAAATCGAGTTGCGAATTTGAAATTCAGTATTGCGATAGTCAGAATCTCGTTGCGATTTACGTAATCGCGTTGTGATTTTCCAAATTCGCGTTGCGATTTACGTATTCGTATTACGAATTAGGAAAATCGCAACGCGAATTTGGGAAATCGCAATGCGATAATTAGAATCGCGTTGCGAATCTAGAAACTGATTTGTGATACCAGATATCGCGTTGCGAATTATCGATCGCATTGCGATTTAGTTGGTCATTTTGGTAAATCAAAAAAATTTAGTTAAAATCGTATATTATAAGACATTTTTTGGTTACAGAGGTTATTTTCTCAAACCAAAATGCAAAATATTTCATTCTCATACTCTCTATATTTTGAGAAACAGCCGGCGGGAAGGCGTCTAGATCGGTAAGATTACATCTCTCCATTTCTTAGTTTTATCGCCAGTTGCTAGCATTTTCATTTTGTTTCATAAATAAATATTGATATTTTTAGTTATTAATTTGGAGTTTTTTCAACCTCTGTTAGTTAATGTTGCTATCTCCCGATCTTAGCTGCCGAGTATTTTATAATTTCAAAGTCCATTCGCTTTGCTTTTCTTTTTCTCCACATCCAGACAAGGCCGTGGTTTTTAAAATTTTTCCTGCATTTCTCAGCTAAGATATATTATTATAATACTCTATTACTCCTCGCCTTTTTTTGGGTTAAATTTGTTCGCTTTCTGGTATTGAATTTCCCGGTGTTTGTTTGGGATTGATCTGTTTATCAACTTTTATCTGTTTTAAGTGCTTGTAAGATCTACGAATACGGGCTACGGCCACAAAAGCATTATTGAATCGTGAGATTTAAGGATCAAAGGATGGAACACTTTTACTGCATGTTATAAAATTTAAATGATTGGTAATTAACGACGGGTAACGAGTTTTTTTTCTTTCTTTCTGTAGGTCCTCAGATATAAATAGTTAATTGAAGCTGCATATATTGGAATAAAATGGCTATGGTTGAAGAACCGTTGTATCCAATGGCTGTCCTGATAGATGAGCTAAAAAATGATGACATCCAGCTTAGTTTAAACTCAATCCGTAGGCTTTCAACAATCGCTCGTGTTCTTGGGGAGGAACGAACCAGGAAGGAATTGATTCCATTTCTGAGTGAAAACAATGACGACGATGATGAGGTGCTTCTCGCAATGGATGGGGAGCTGGGAGTGTTTATTCCCTACATTGGGGGTGTTGAGCATGCACGTGTGTTGCTGCCACCTTTGGAAACCCTTTTTACTGTTGAGGAAACCTGTGTAAGGGACAAAGCTGTTGATTCGTTATGCAGAATTGGATCTCAGATGAGGGAGAATGATTTGGTTGACTGGTTTGTTCCTCTAATTAAGGTTAGATGTTTTGTTTTTTAATTTGCTATTATTTAAATTAATGCCTTTTTTCATACTGTTTTCTGAAATTTAGATTCTGTTCACAGTAAAACTCTAAATTTAAGGCTATAGGCACATATTTTACATGCCAAAAACTGTACGGTATAGATCTGAAATTGAAATTCTGAATTTAGTTGATCAAACTATGGTAACTGCAAACGATGAATTTTAAGAGCCGCTCAACTTTGAACTGTTTGTGAAGCATTGCTAATATGAAGGACAATGTAAACATAACAGAAAGGAATTGAAGTAATAGTAAGGATAATTGGTAGCCATATGTTATCTTTCCTGTTTTTATGCTTTATTTGTTTATTTTTAAATCATCAGAGGCTGGCTTCTGGTGAATGGTTTACTGCTCGGGTTTCTTCCTGTGGGCTATTTCATATTTGCTTATCCAAGTGCCCCTGGGATGTTGAAAACAGAATTACGGTCAATATACAGCCAATTGTGTCAAGATGTTATGCCAATGGTAAGAAGGTCTGCTGCATCAAATCTGGGGAAATTTGCTGCAACAGTTGAATATGCTCATTTGAAGTCTGAAATCATCCAAATATTGGAAAATCTTACACAAGACGGTAAGTTGAATGATAGAGACATGATTGATTGTGGAAAATCTCCGTACTTAGGTTACATTTTCTTTTTTATCTTTAAACACATGTATACTGCTCAGTTGTTTCTTCTACTCTACTGGCATCCCCACTGCTCTCCTCCATGTTTTGAATTTTGTGGCCTGTTCAAACATTTCATCAAGCATTGTTTTATGCCAAGCTTGGAAACATAAGTGGTTTTGTTTATGGTTTTAGTGAAAGCATTAGTAGCTGAACTGTTTATATTTTCTTACATTAATTTGTTTTTGGTTAACACAAGATTTTCTTTTTTGATTTGTGTATCAGATCAAGATACAGTTCGGTTATTGGCTGTTGAGGGATGTGCCGCTCTTGGAAAGTTGTTAGAACCCCAGGATTGTGTAGCTCACATTCTCCCTGTAATTGTCAGCTTCACGCAGGTATATCTGTAGATCATGTATATTTTTCCTGTTTACATTTGATTTTGTGTGAGTTTTACAAATTGTATCGTCTTTGTTTTTGATAGTTTTGTAAGGCATGTCTTGTGGGAAAGTTAATTGTTGGCATGTATCACAAGTGCTTTGTAGCAGGTTATTGGTAATTTTATTGTAATAATTGAATAACTTTTGTAATGTTTCATGATCATGGGGTATCATGCCCACACCACATAAAGTTATGGTCACACTGCAGAGGTTGAGGTTTGAAAGTCGGTCCTTAAATAGTGTCAGGAAGACTTTATTCAGTTGCATTAGCAATATTTATCATGTAGTTATATGGATGATGTATTCTATTTAATGCTTCAATTAAGTCTTTTTAGAAGGTGTGGAGTGGGAGTTCTGTTGACTGTCCTGAGTATTCTGTCGCATATAAAAATATTCTATACTGATTTCTGGCATCTTAAGCTTGAAAACATTTTTTTTTCAAAAATAAAAAGAAATTCTACATGCACTTATATTTGTTCTATTTCACGTAATTAACAGGATAAATCTTGGCGTGTGCGTTATATGGTTGCAAATCAGTTATATGAACTTTGTGAAGCTGTGGGACCAGAGCCGACCAGGTATTTATGTATTGCAAAGCTGCTGATAACATATCCTAATGCTATATGAATGAAATGTTTCCACTTTACCAAAACTAGGATGTAACTTTATGTATCACTATCTTACACAACCACGTGATCAATTGTTTAGGAGGATTATAATTGTGCTTTGGCCAGTAATTATATTTTCTTGATTATGTGTCACACTAACCTAATGTGGTTTTGTTTCTTACTTTTATATACCTTGATCATCAGGGCTGATTTGGTGCCTGCATATGTGCGGTTGCTTCGTGATAACGAGGCTGAAGTTCGCATTGCAGCTGCAGGAAAAGTAACAAAGTTTTCTTGAATTTTGAGTCCAGAATTTGCAGCCCAACACATTCTTCCTTGTGTAAAGGTACTGTTTATGGTTAGAGAACAAACTACTGTTTGCTTCATATTGTGTTAAATATTGGCCGTCTTCTGAGCTCTATTTATTGCACATACATTTCATAGGAACTGTCATCAGATTCTTCGCAACATGTACGCTCTGCTTTGGCTTCAGTTATCATGGGAATGGCTCCTTTCCTTGGAAAGGTCAGAACATAGAATTCCTCGATTGGGAAGTACCCTATAAAATTTCACGGTTTGTTTTATGCTGGTAATGTAGGATATATGAATACAAGCTAGAGGTCATTGATTTTACCAATATAGATTTTCTTCTAACAAGTGGGATTGGGCTGACATAAGGTTTTCTCATTGATTTGTGGTTGTTTTCTCAATGTTCATGTTGGATGCACCAAAATACTGATTTAAATTGCTTTCACTGGATTATTGAACTTCATTTGATGGACCTTGCAGGATGCTACTATTGAGCAGCTTCTTCCAATATTTCTTTCTCTTTTGAAGGATGAGTTTCCTGATGTGCGTCTGAACATAATCAGCAAGCTTGATCAAGTGAATCAGGTTTGGTACAGTTTGAAGCTCACTACTGTTTCTCTGTGTGTGATCTGCTAATGTTTTTGCATTCTTGGTTGTTTTTGTTTTTGCTCGAGATTTCAACTTTGTCAAACTTAAAGCATCTGAAGCACAATGGCACCAGTGTTTTCCAAATGGCTATTAATACTGAATAAACTCATTTTGATTGAAACTTGTTAATTGGTGTACATGTTATTAGTGCATTCTACGTGTAAACCTCTCTCAAGCACCTTTCAAATCATTTAAATTAACTTCTTTTTCTCAGGTTATTGGAATTGATCTATTGTCCCAATCCTTATTACCAGCCATTGTCGAGCTTGCTGAGGATAGACATTGGAGGGTTTGGCTTGCAATAATAGAGTATATACCATTATTGGCTAGTCAGTTGGGTGTTGGATTTTTTTATGATAAACTTGGTGCTCTTTGCATGCAATGGTTGCAGGATAAGGTTTGTGTCTTCTTATCTTGCATGTGTAATAGCTATAAGTTTAAAGCAGTTATTACTTTTATTTATTAGGCCTTCTTTCTTTCATTTATTCATTTTCATTTTTTTACTATACTTCTGTACTCCTTAGGTTTTATTACATTTTTTAATCTTTTTATTGTTGTCTTAGAACCTTAATGTATATCTAATCTCTTGTGAGTAGACTGATACTTTTGATGGAGCATTGACTGAAGACATGAGATGAAAATTTGTAGTTGTATTACCATTGAAGGTTTCATGATGGGAAAAGAAATTTAAAAATTTCAAATAATTAAACAATGTAATTCCTGAGGTTGTTGATTAGTTTGCAATATATTCTTCTTTTCCAAAATTTGTCTAGTTTGATATTGCACAAGTTCAAGTAAAATGGATGTTATGCATCCATATTTTATGTTTTCCTTAGTACCCACATGTACCTTAATTATATGAGGAAGTAATGATGCTATTGGCTTCTAAATAGTGCTATTCTTTAAGTCTTGTTGGATATTGACCAAGAACAGATTTTTGGCTTCTAGGGGAAGTAAAAATAAGTGAATGCTTTATCCACTGTTTTGTTAATATTTTATTTACTGATTTTAAAACAATGATGTGATTTCTGAACTAAGCACTATTTTTGCTTTGGTATTGTTACAGGTTTACTCTATTCGAGATGCAGCTGCTAACAATTTAAAGCGCCTTGCTGAAGAATTTGGCCGAGATTGGGCAATGGACCACATTATTCCACAGGTCGGTGCAATAATATTGACAATTGGTCCTTACTCAAAAAAGTAGAAAGTATTTTCTGAAACTTAACAGATACATGTGCTAATCCTTCACTTTTTGCTCGTATTATGAGAATCCTCAGTGACAACATAAAACTTATGCACTACAATTTTTTACAGGAATTCCCTTCTAGGTCTTATAGGCTTTGGCACTTTGCTTGGTAGAGTGGATAGAAAAAATGATAAAAATTTGAAAAGATGAAAAGCTTGAAAGAAAATATATTTTCTTTCAATCCATTACTTTGTAAAGTTGAAAATGATATTATTGTACCATTATAGCCTTTGTGAATTAAAGTTTAAACATAATATCTAACTATGATGAATAATCTTCTAAGTATTTCATACATGACTGACATCTCCATTTTATCTCATATGGTTTCAGTTTGAAATAATGTTATCTTGTGAACAAGGGTGGAAAATTATGATATTTTCCTTATTCCTCACTTTTTTCCATTCCCAAGAACATACAAAATTCATTTTCTTTCCACTTCTCATCATCTTTCCATCCAGCCTTCCACTTTTCGTTCTATCAATTACATCCTTACTGTTTTTTTCCGTCAGTTTTTTCCCTTTAAGCCGTGCATTACTTCACTTGGACGTAGTGAGAAATGATGTTATAGCTCCATTGTGGATTTTTGCTTAGTTTTTGATTTCTTTGGCTTGTTAATAATACCACTGACCAGACATTTGCTTTGTGTTAGGTATATGTTTCCCCTCTGTTTAATTTATATTTTAATTGTTTTCGTGTTGCTTTTGGCCGTCAAAAACCAAAGTTTATAGTTTTCTTTAACATGGAAGTTCAATGCCATGTGAACAGCTACTAGAGATGGCTACTACTTCACACTATCTGTATCGGATGACCATTCTTTGGTCCATTTCTTTACTTGCTCCTGTTATGGGCCCAGAAATAACATGTTCTAAACTGCTGCCAGTTGTCGTAGATGCATCAAGAGACAGGTTTATAAGCAAAAATTCAGTATGATATATGTATACAGCATTCCAATCAAGTGATCATTAACCGATGGCCTGCATTTTGCTTTCTGCAGAGTTGCCAACATTAAGTTTAACGTGGCAAAGGTTTTGCAGTCTTTCATTCCTATCGTTGATAAGTCTGTTAGTATTCCAATTTCGAACAAACTTGACCTCCTTTTTCCATTCGTTCTGATTCTCTCCTCTTGATAACATTTTGCATTTTGTTTCTGTTGGCCAAATGATTGATGCAAATAGGTGGTGGAGTCAACGATTCGGTCATGCTTGGTTGAGCTGAGCGAGGACCCTGACGTGGATGTTCGTTATTTTGCAAGCCGAGGACTTCAGTCAATTGATCATTAAACGCTGTCGAGGTACCCCTAAACTGGATTTATTTCTAAGATTTAACTGTCGAAGACCACTTTTCTGGGTGGTATTTTGCTAGCTAGGTTGGTTTTGGCTTATGCTTTTTCCGACTGATTATTGAATTATTGCTGCTGCTTTGTCTATTGTGCCTGCGGCCTGCGGGTGGCTTGTAGAAAGCTATATTTTTTGTTTTATTAAAATTTTAGTTTCTCGGTTAATCTCATGATTAATTAAAATTAAACTAAGATGAAGGGATGACAATGGGGCAGCTTCGGGCCGGAGATTGGTCCCCCGTACCCGTCCCCGCTTAAAAAATCGCGGGGATTTAAACGGTGATTTCCATCGGGTAATCGGGAAAAACCACGGGAAAACGGGCATTCCCGTTTAGCATAAACGGTTATTTAAACGGGTCGGTTATTTAAATTAAATTTATTAATATTATATATATATATATATATATATATATAATAATTATTTTTAATATTTATAGGGCCGGGTATTCGGGTATTCGGGGCAAGGATTACCAAACCCGTCCCCGTTTAAAAAATTCGGTTTTCCCCGTCTCCGTCCCCATTTATCATCTCCGAACCCGACCTATTTAATTCGGTTTTCGGTTTTACCCGACGGATTCGATTTTTTTTTGCCATCCCTAATGATGTTTAAATAAGATTCGAGTAACTCAAATTTTTATATCTCCTTTGGAAATGCCCACCCAAACTTTAATTATTTTTTAGTAAAAGTAAAAAGTTTAAAAATAAATCCATTTTAGAAGTTTAATATATCAATTGGCACTTGAATTTGACAATCTTTCTGAATTTGATATCTTTTTCTTTAATCACTTTATTATCTGAACTCGAAAATATTTTTCGAATTAGTTTCTAACATTAACACATAATTTCAACGAATAATCACAGTATAACATATAACAGTTACATCAATATTTGATTAGTCAATATCACATTTGATATATAGCACTAACAGGTTTCTATTTCATAATGTAATTCAATTTTCGAAATGTCATACCAATACAGCTATCATCAATTTAAGAAATACTTTTAGGTTCAAGTAATTCAATGAAAAAGTTACTCTATCAAACCGAAAAAGATCAATATATTAATAGCATCGACGGTCTTCACCTACCATCTGCCATCCCAGTCTCACTTTTCTTTTATTTTCTGTTGAAATATATACATAATAAATTTCTCAGTTGACAAGAAAATAAAACGAGGATGACGGAGCCAAATTTCCCACCTCAAGTATCCAAACATATCGTAAACAGATCAAACAATCGTACAATCTTTGATATGAAAATCCTTTCAACATCTGGCTGAATATCCTTCCCAAAGTTAACAGTGTTAGTATTATTTAACCAAAGATTGATTGAAAGGACCCAAATATAAAATCTTACGCCTTTCCTTATATTCAATTACTGGTAGAGTAAAAGTAAGACAGAGACCAATTATATAAATATAATTTGGTGGTTAAACCTCATTCAGTCCAACCACAAAAATCCTTGCATATTCCCCTCCTGTATAACATTACAACCTTCCACTTCATGCATATTCTCTTGGCGTATTTACCGAAAAATCACCCTATTTTTTTATTTATGTGTCAGACATCATTTTAGAAGATATTTCGCGCTTTTCTGGAATGGGTGCTAGATTCGTAATTTTTTTAAACGGTACTTAAAACAGGTAATTAATTTTTATTAGAGTAATATTTGTGTAAAAACGTAAACTTTATTTCATTTTTTTGCGCAAAAAAATTTATGTATTAAAATCTTTAAATCTTTTTTTCAAATTATTTTATAACTCGACAAATTTGGTTTTTGCATGAAATTACACAATACAATTATGTATATCAATTACCACTTGGCACTTTCTAATGTCTTTTTGACCCTTTCAAAATCCTATACGTATAGTCTAGTATAGGAAAACTTTGAGAGTAAGTAATTTAAAATATGAATAATTTTATAAACGTTTTATAACTAGTATTTCTTTTTTAAGATGATGATGATGATAAATATTTTATAATTTAAAAATTATAAATTTCATATATTTTTTAAAAATTTATTGACTTTTAAAATTATTTGTTTAAAAATATAAAAAAAATTAAAATAAACTTTTAATTACAATTAAGGGATCAAATGAATTATTATTCATTAATTATTATTTTTAACAACAATTAATAATGTGTATTTATTTTTAATAAAATTATTATTTTATATTTATTTTATATTTTTTAAAATTAATATTATAAAGAATATTTTAAATATATAGGTGATATTTTTTAGTTTTATCTTCTTCTTTTTTATTGAATTTTGTTACAAGTTTAGAGAGTAACACAAAAGAAAGGAAAATCTTTAGATTTTCATGTATGTATTTATACTTTTCTTTTAGAAACATTTTACCATAATTTTTTTTAATTAATTTGAATAATAGCAAAATAAATGATTAATTTGAATTATAACTCATATATATACTCCATTAATTGGTCGATGATGATGATAATAACGAAAAATATTTTATCATAATTTATAATTGATTTTTAATATAATAATTGAAAATATATGAGTTATAATTATACCAAATATTTTAATATATTTTATTTTCATCATTGATTTTTCAAAAAAATATTTTTTATTATTATATTTTTATTTTGATAATTGATTCATTATTTTAATAATTTATGGTCCTAGGACTTATTTTTTTAGAAGACAATAAATGAAAATGATTAGCTAATTAGATTTTATCTTTTTCCTAACAAACAAAACACAATTACTTCCTTAATATTTCGTGGCATTTTTACACAAAAATCATCCTAACATAAATTAATTACATGTTAGATACTGTTTCATAAATTTTTATGGAACTAGCATCCATCCCAAAAAGGAACGGATGATGCTGATGTGGAATCACGTGGGGGTAAGATTTGCGTCTTTCTGCAAAGAGTGCTAGATCGATAAAATTTTCTAAAAAATTATATTACACTTAAATAAAAAAAGTAGGATGATTTTTCGGTAAATACACTTATTCCCTCTCTATATTCAACCATGTTGTCGTCTTGGTGGAAGAAGTATGGAAGCAAGTCCAGTGATCGACCGAGGAAGGTTGACAAGACAATTGTCTCCTTAAAAATTTTAAATTCCCATATACTTAGGTATTTTATTTATATTTTGTATTGATAATATATTTTCGTCCCAAAATTTTATAAGTTCTCTACGCTAACATTAAATTCTATGTATGTCCCTAAAAACAACCCACCAACAAAGAACACAAACCCTACACATTTCTCATTCCCAAACTCAACAGGTATATATATATATATATATATATATATTCTCGTTCCCAAACAATTTCAATAAATATTTTCTCATTTTCTATTATTTACTTAGTCATCTATTTTTAATAACCCAACGATCTTAAATCTATATAAAGCTAAAATAGTTTTACATTGTGCAATAATATCATATCCCTATATATATATATATATATATAATACTGAATATTTTTTATTTATTTCTGAATAATTTTTATTTATTTCTTACCACCTCTAAATTATCAAATTAACAGGATACAATCATCGAACTTGGAGAGTTGGAGTCTAACTCATTTGGCCCATGCGATAGATTAATATTAATATTTAGGATTTAAATCTTAATATTTACGTATCCTCGAATTTAGAAATGGTGGCCTTAATCATCATTTAGGATTTATTTTATCATGCATGAAGAGAAAAAAAATTTAGGTTAATAATTTTTAGACATAAATCCTTGATCCTTTCTGGACAAACAAACAACATGTTTTTTTTTGGTTTTGCAGGGAATGTGGAACATTCATTTGAGCAAGAACATGAAGGCATGGACCACAACATTAAGGTACCATCAACGAGGTTGTCCAAAACCTCGACCTCAGACCTTAAAACCAGGGTTAGAGTGGTGGTACTTTCATTAACCAAAACTACTTTTATATGTATACATGGTCCCATATATGCTGTCTACTTCCATTTATATTTATTAACCAAACATTTGACGAAAGTATTATATATATTTATTCATTTTTATTTACTTACTGATCTGCAATTTTTATTTTTTGAATTTTAGACAAAATTCAATGGGTCGAGAGTCTTTGAACAGATATTGTATTCATCCCATATTTATATACAAAAAAATTGGACAAAATACTGTGTTATTTTGGGTTTGAAGACACATATTCAGATTGAACGAGCTTGTAATATAAGACAATTGTAACTGAATTGATTTGTAAATTATTTATATATGCCACTGTAAAATTGAGCGTTTCATCTACTACATCTCCATAGACAGAAGTTTCTATTGTGTAAGGATGTGAATAATTTCGATTAAAATGCTTATTTATTGTATTTAGATTCGAGAACTCTTCAATAAAATACTTTTTTAACTTTTTATTATGGAAAAGAAGATAATTTTATTATAATATAAAAAATATATATTTCACTAAATTTAATTATATTATATATTTTTTTCTAAAAGAAACGAACCTCGGCTAAAACTCTAATATTCCTAGTAGGGAGAAAAGTATCCAAACATATATTAACTTAAACCAATATCAGTCAGTATAGTCATATAAATTATCTCGGGACAAATCGAGTCAAAAAACAATGAATGTCCAGAACGAAGAGCCCTCGAAGCCAGTTCATGGGCCACAGTATTACAATCACGAGGAGCAAACTTAACATAAATATTGACAATACCTGGATCAAGAGGTCGCCAATTATAGTATATAAATATTAATGTATAACTTATAAAAATAAATATTGATATAGAAAGTTCAAATTTTGTTATTGTTACTAAAAACGTTGATTTTTTTCTTTGTTTATTTTAAACTTGTTGAATTATTATATTTCCGAAGTTTATTAGATGAATATGTTATATTTAAACTTCATTTAATCTTAATTATTTGATATTTATAAATATTTTTATATATTAATTTTTTTAAGAAATATTGATAAATTCAAAAAAAAAATACATTAATACATCTCGAAATATTAAGTACTGATAAAATATAATATACCCATTAATACGATACTGGCTACTTTACTTTATCCGCAAAACTAACTCATAAAATATATTAATTTCTCGTTTTCATATTGAAACTTTCTTTTAGTCCAATTAAGTTCCAAAACGTTTGCTCCATCTAAGGGTATAAATAAATAGAGCGATCCACGTATTCTTTGTGAACATTTCGTATAATGTTTGTTTATAAAGTTAAATAAATACAAACAAATTTTTATGTTTGCTTAATAAATGAATGAATAATAATATAGGTGTCTCCAATTTGTTTAAGTTCATGAACAAACTCGTTTATTGACTTGTTTATAAGCTTATTTACTCGAATCTCCTTTTCTTTTCTTTTTTTAAAATTTTTAAATATTTGTAAAGATAGAGACTAAATTAAATATAAGGTGGATTTTGGATTATCTAATTGTGAAACATAAGAAAAGTAAGGATTATTGATGTAATTTCATCATTTTTCTTTGGCTTGCAAAGAAATGGCTAAAAAGAGAGTGTTGGTTGATGAACATTAAACAAACGTTAAACAAATATATTTACTAGCATTAAATAAGCATGTCCATTAATGTTAAACGGGCATTAAATGAACATGCTCAAGAAAATCAAGCAAACATGCTCATGAAAGTTAAATAAACATGTTCAAGAACGTTAAACGAGTATGTTCACGAACGTTAAATGAACATGTTCACAAACACTAAGCGAAAGAACACGAACACCTTTAAAAATAAATAAGCAAACACAAATGTTATATTGAAAATTTAAACAAATACAAATCGAACATGAACACTTTTAAAAATAAATAAACAAACACAATCGTAACTTTATTCATTCAAACTCGATTTATTTACACTCTTACTCCATCAATCACGTTGATACCTTTAACTAACAACATCATTTAATGATGACTTAACTTAACAAGCAAGTGACTCGTAACAAATATGGCAATCAACATTTACATATATTTTACTTGAATATATACGATTAATTATTGTTAACGATAGAATGATTGATTTATTATAGAAACAATAGTGTTAATGATTATTTCGTTATTTTTGAAACTTTAATGATGAAAATAAAAAATTACTTATATTTATGTGACGAAAGAAACATAGCTTTTGGTATGTCCAATGGTTAAGACGTACAAGCTACTTATTCATGAAGAACTAATAATTAAATCCACCACTCACAGCAATGAGGAAGGCTGTTATTCTTATCTATGAATTAGGGGCCCCTCGTCCATACCTTATGTGCGTACCCACTGCACTGTAATCAGCCTTTCCTTTTTGGTTACATCCATCGAACCCCATATATGACCCTCAATCAAATTCGGAAAATAATAAACTACACATAAAGTTAATTATATATTTATTAATAAAAATTATTTTCTTTAAAAAGGTGACAAAAATACTATTTATTTAAAATATTATTATCAAACATTTATATGAGCAATCATTTCATTGACATGAATTTTCAGGTTATTATTAGTAAATCTATAATTAAGTAGGAAAAAAGCTCTTCAGGTTTCAATATGAATTTACAGAGGACAATAATCAGCAGAGACGAAGGCCTTGATATGAGCAATCATTTCATTGGTTCGAGTTAGTGAGATTTGAGACTTGCTAAGAACCTGAAATGCATGGCCAACAACTTTATATAAAACATGTTCCACCTTCTTCCCTGCTTTAGCCAAAGCACCACAAAACTCCAGATTCCGATCCCTCAATATATCCATCTCCGATATGCACACTAAGGTCGGCAAAAGCCTCGTCTCTTCCATTTTCGCCGACCCTTTTCCCAACGGATTGCACCATGGATGGTCCCGGTTGGCACCACACGGCAATGCCAATCGCCAATATGTGTCGGAAGCCGACAAGCTGAGGGAAGACCGAGGAGATTGGACCGTGTTTTTTTCGGATTCAGTACGCGTTTCGCCTCCGAAGAACGGTTGTATTAAGATAATGCCTTTGAGAATCAAAGGGTAAGGATTATCAAAGCAGAGTCTCGTTGCCACATTATGTGCAATGTTGGCACCAGCACTATCACCGACTAAGAAGACGCTACTCAAATCGCACTGCTTAGACCACCATTCACTTGACCCTTTTACAACTTCATGTTTTAGCCACGTAACACACTTGACCCCATCTTCATAAGCAGCCGGAAGTCGGTTTTCGGGGGCTAACCGATAATTAACCGAGACGATCAAGCAACGAGCTTCGGCAGCTAGTTTTGCTAGAAAACCATGGTAGCAACTCCAAGCAGCCGAGCCAACACAGAACCCTCCACCGTGAAAGTAAACGACCAAAGGGAGCTTCCCGTTCGATTTTGGAACATAAAAACGTGCCCAAACATCGGTGAACTCGTCGACGACAAAGTCTTTCGTCGTCACACCAAACACCGGAGGCAATGTCGGGCTAACACATGGAACAATTTGTGGTCTCTCCGTATGTCCATCTTTGTACACTTTAATCAGTCCTTGAATTTCTTCAACCACAGCACCGTGTTGATTCGAGCCGCCTCTCACAATTTGCATGCTTAAACTTGGATCCACAGCAATGGTAGTAGCCATCCGTATTCTTCTCATATAAATTATGTATCAAAAGGAAGTGAAGTTATAATTTGGATTGTTTGTTATTTTGGATAGGTTATATAGGAAAATTAAACAAGATGATAATATGAAAAGAGAGAATATAGAAGATTGTCCCATAAATCGATGCCAAGTGGGCAACTGGGAACTAGCCACATTTCTTCACGTGGAACCAAAGCGTGTAGGGGTCGAGTGAATCTTATGGGATGATCTGACTCACCTTCGTTGTAAAGCACTTTCAATCTTGGTGGGTTGGAGGGCCGCAACGCTTTGTAAGATTAGGAAATATATTATATTAATTGAAGATTTTGTTATAACATGCAATAAATAACGTTACAGAACATTTTATTCAACAAATTTGGGTCGGTTTAATTGCATATTAAAAACATGTTTACTTTGGCATTTAAGAGTAGTTGTGATTAATTAAAGGGTAAGTTATTTTTTTCATCACTCAACTTTGTTCTCACCCCTATTTTGATTATTAAAATTTAAATTTTTTAATACAATAACTTGACTTTTAAATTACTTTTGTGTTGGTTACTCTATCGCTAAATAATTAACAATGTTATGACATAATAATTTACACTAAAACGATATCGTTTTGGATCCCTACATAAAATCAAATTTAAATCAAAATGACTCCTATAATTTTTTTTTCTTTTTCCATCATTTTCTTCTTTCTTATTCTTCTTCTTTCTTCTTTCTTCTTTTTTCTCTCCCTTTCTCTTCCTATCCTGAATCAAACTTATATTCCGACCATCATGATGTCCACCATTCTAACCACCACTCGTCATTATCGCTAGAGATCGATGAGTCCCAATTTTTTTCATCAAAGTCATCTTGTCCAGCTGAGCATGAATTTCGTATCCGTTTATCTGACAAACACTCCAAGCTTTATGAATTTATCTTTCGAAAATTTTAATATATTGAACCACCATTTTTTGACATATCACTCCCAACACTTTCTTCCTCTACAAGCATTGTGATTTAGTTTCTCAAAGAAACTCGACCAAAGTCTCAAAATTTCTTTCAAACTTTCGATAAAAATTAATAAAAAAATCCAAGTAAGCACATAATTAGATAGATAATCAGCCAAGTGACTAAAGCATGAGAAAATCAAAAAGTTTAGTTATAAAATTAAAAAGAAATTAAACCTCGGTGACCAAAATATGAGAGAGAAAAGTCGAGTGGTGATTTGTAGAAGTAACCCTTAATTAAATGGAGATGGTCTTGGGTATTCTATTAAAGATTATTAAAATAGAAGTCGAGGGAAGCCTCAAAGTCTGACTTTTCTTTCTATATTTGTTGATCGGATTCCAGAATTCCATGGCTATAAATTTATTGATCATTCCACATTGGAATCCAGCCCCATCCATCGGTAATTTCAACGTCTTATCTCCACTACCATCGAAAGTACCCACTAAAACAATTAGATGCATCTAACTTTATGCCACGAATTCTATGTCTACACTGCATGATCATACTGCCGCTGACTTAGGCGAGTTTAAAGTGTGAGCTGAGCTCCTTTTTGTTTTAGGATGTTTCAAGTCAATACAAGTGGAAAGGGAAGGGCATTGAAGCATTACGGAGGGAAGTAAATAGGCATAGGTGTTTGATTGAAGATTTGGTTGAAGTAAATAGGCATTACTTTAGAAAATTTGGTTGAAGAATAGACAGAGAGTGGAGTTGCCCCTCAATAACATCGCCCACTCTACGTGTTTGATAAAAAATCCCAATAACCAATTCTTTATTTCTCTGCCAAAACTCAATCTGTCTCAACCTCACGCATCAAAATATACATTAGTACAGGTTTATTGAATCACTATATATATATATATATATATATATAAGTTACTCCGTATTTAATATTATATCAGTTTAATTTATAGAATCCTATTTTCCATTACCGCCTTCTTCCTATTTCTTTGACAGAGAATACAATCTATCTAAATCTCTAGATTCGGCCTTGGATAATTTACGTTGGATGGGAAGGCTGCTTATTATAGATGTCCCCAAGGTTTGCATATGGGGTCATGCAAATTCTTCGCATTATATCTCAAAGGTCCTTTGTTCATACCCTAATTAAAGGCACACAATGACAAACCTTTTAATTCCATCCATATTTCAAATCATTAATCCTTAAGGAATAGTTTTTCCTTGACATCACCAATCACAAACCTTAAATCTTTCACATTTCAACACAAAATTCTAATCATCAAGGTAGCTTTCTTCAACAGGGTACAATTCATTAAATAATTATACCTAGTTTCAAAGCATCGTTTGAATTTGAAGGATCAAGGTAAAAAAGAGAGAATAAAATCAGTGTGGAAACATTTCAAACAGTGAAAACTCAACAGAAAACAAAAACCCAGATTCCGGAAGGGAAGAAAACATTACAACAATGCTTTGAGAATCCCCGTTTTCGCTTCGAGTTTATGTTGTTGCTTGCAGCAGAAAGCTGAAATGTTTCTTCATAAACACGAAGTTTCAGTCCCAGTTTTCAGACCAGACCCGGAATCATTGTCATCTCGAGCATACATGAAGCCCTTGCCCGAAGGATTGTGGACAACCGGTATTTGCGAGTGTTACGGAGATGTTTATAATTGTAAATTCAGAAAATCCCTTAAAAATTATTTACTTTTTTTTCTTTTCGTTCCATGTTCTTCGTTTATTGTCGTGTTGGATTCGGTGTTTTTGTTGAAGGTTTGTTTACCGGTATATGTCCTTGCATCACTATGGGACAAAATTCCGAGGTTATCAATAGAGGAGAAATAGGTAAGTAAACTCTTTGGTTATCTGATCAAGTTTCGGTCTTGAAATTTTATGACTGGTAATTAACAACTCTGAGTTGGGATTTGGAATTGCTAATGCAATAAATCTAATATGCGATGATTTTCCTTATTATAAGTTGCATGAGCAGCCTGCAGATCGGCCAGCCTCCTCCACGTTGCCTCAGGGGTCGTGCTATTTGGATGGATATTGGGGTCGAAAAACCGGACGAAGCTGAGGCAACACTTCTCGTTGCCGGAGTCACCGTTTCCGGATTGGGCCACTCACGTTTTGTGCATGTGGTGCGCTCTTTGTCAAGAACACCGAGAACTACGAACTCGTGGAGCCGACCCTTCCTTAGGTAATTTATGGCAATACCACGTTGTATACATAGAGATGGTAGCTGGTTCGAGTTTTTTATCAACCCAATATGATTCAACAAGTATACATTCTCCACTTGAATCCGATCAAATTCGAGAAGTATATACAATTTACTTGAACGAATCTGAGGAACATATCCATCCACTCGAACTTGATCCAACCTAAATTTTTCTGAGTCAAAATTTGTATCCAACATAAATATATAAAAATTATTTTTATTCGATAAAATAAAAACCTAATTAAAAATTATAGAAAGCGGAGTATTATAGCAATATCTCTGAATTTAATGAAAAAATTACTTCGAATCGGGTAAGGTCAAAGATTTTTCACCTTAATCTCGAATTTGAGTCGACCTTTTTGTCTTACCATTGTGGATGCAGTTTCATCCTAAAACTCTAATTCATTATTTTTTTACCATTTTAATTTTTAATAGGTTGGGAGGGCAATTTAGCTAAGTGGATGAAAGATGGAGCGACTCCTCCGATTGTGGTACCAGGCATGATAAAATGATTTATTGAATTAGTATCATAAATCAAATGACATAATTCAATTAGTGAAATAAATTCAATTTTCATTAATAAAAAAATCTAATTGAAAGTATATTTAGTTCTTTTTTAAAGTTCCATTCAATTACTATGTTTTGTGGCATTTATTTTCTGTTTATTTTTATAGTTTTCTCATAATAACATTTCACATGTCATAAAATCTAGTATATATATGTTTTTATATATATTTCATTCCCTCCATGTTGGAATTTAAATAAAGAGTGATAAAAAAATTAAGTAAATTATTTGTTTAGTTGCTTAACTATTAACATTTTTTTATTAACATTATCGTTCAGTTTTATTTTAGTTGCCCTTCATTAAATTAATGTGGCATCCTATGTGGACATGCTACGTTAGCATGAAGCTTTGATCGTTTGTCAACTAATGATTTTTATTCAGTCAGATATATTTTACCCTAAAATGAAGTTTTAAGGACCAATTTGCTTTAAAAAAAATAGTCTAAACGATTATGTTGTCAAATATTAAGAGATAATTTAAAAAAATGTATAACTGATGCGGTGACGAGTAGAATACTAAGTTTACCCACTTAATTATTATAATAGATTATTTAAATAATTTAAATATATAATAATAAAAATCCTAACATTTGATTAAATAGTTGTTTTTCGTCTATATTATTTTTTGGAACGTTTTGTCCCCTCAACATTTTATTTAGGAAAAAAATATTCGATCGTTTAACCAAATAGTTATGTTAGCCCTTATTCTTTTTTATGGAGCATCTTGGCCTTAATATTTCATTTTCGTGTTAAAAAACTCATATTTTAGAGTGTTGTTCGTTTGTTGACTAACGATTTTCATCTAAAAAAAATATTTTGTCCAAAATAAAACGTTGAGGATCAAAATACTCAAAAAAAGATAAAAATTAAAATGATTGTTTAATAAACTTTACATACAATTTATTTTATCATTATACCTAATTTAAAATCAAATCATAATAGATTACGTATAGGAAGGAACACAAACTTTTGCTAAATTGAATCTTGATAACAATATTAAAAATTAATTACAAATATATAAGTTAATGAATAAAAAGATTATAAATAATTACAACAATAAATCAACAATATTTTGAATATATTTAAAAAAATAGGGTAAACTATGTCATTAGTTACCAATCTACCATCACTCTCTTATTTTGGTCATCGAACTATTTTTTCGGTGAAAACAGTACTACCATTACGTTTTTTTTTCTACTTTGGTCATCGATCATTAAAAATTTGAAGATAATACTGACATGAATTCTTTATTTTATTATTTTACATAATTTTTCCTCTCATTTTTTTCATGATTTTATTCAAATAAATAAATTGATAACATATGCCACCATCTTATTTAATTAAAATAAAAATTAATTTATCAAAAAATAAATAAATTTTGGCTTTGGGGAAACTAAACCCATAACCCATTAGACAAGGGGTCCACCATTGGGCCACTGAGTTGGGCCTAGGAATTGATAAGTTTAGCTGGTTGGCAGCTAAAGTTACTGTAACCAAGTCAACAATTGTTCAGCCTAACATTTACACGAACATTGGAGATGCTCCAAATACAATTAAGGAATATAACCTGACTTATGAACCTAAAGAGGATGTTATCGAAAGGGTTGATTCAGGCATTATAGAAGATAAAGTTGATGGAGAAAAGAAAGAGGAAAGATGGTTTTGCCATGCTATCCCAATTTAGGATGCTTATTGGGTTGGTATGTGTTTAGCATGATATATTTAGAGGATACCATGTACCAAATCTGAATGCATTTAACATAAATGTTAAATATAAATCAGAGATTTAAATAGCGATTCGTTATCGAAATAACAACTGTTATATAGAGATAAAGATGTCGTTTAAAATCTTTTTTGCACGTCCTACTTGCCTGTAATTACCACAATAGCATCTATTATAACCGCAATCGCAATAAATGCAATGTAACCAAAATTTACATCCTTAACATAATTTATTTTTAAAGAAACTATCTTGATTTACAGGCCTGCAATGGAAACACAATTGAAGGTAAAAAGAGTCCAAAGGTTGATGACGGTGTATACTGTAGAGACCATTGAAGAGCAAAGTAATGTGGTGGAGAAAAATGGAGGGTGAAAATGAAACTAATTCAAGCCTCCCAAAAGTTAATTTTTTATTTTATTTTAATTGAATAAGGTCACGGGTCATTACTTAATTAATTTCAATAGAATTATCAGAAATGATATATAAACAATTGATGAGAAGAAAGAAAATGATATAAATAGCATTGTATTTATATCACCGTTAAGAATTAACGATCGATGACCTAAATATAAAAAAAATGTAATATCGGTGGCATGTTTGTCAAAAAAAATAGTTCAATAATCAAAATAGAAAAATAATAATTAATTTATGATTAATAATGTAATTCATCCTAAAAAACCAAAACCCTTTTTTCCTCTACTCATTTTTATCTTATCTATTGATCGACTAATCTAAAATTTATTTTGCGAAGATCCTCTCAACTCGATTTACTTTATTTATAATTATCAAGATTCAAACCCACCTTATAGTTTAGAGGGTAGGTCCAAGGGGTTGATCAACTTTTGGGTCCCCCCAAGTAGTAATGTTTTTATGGTCCAACAACTCAGTTAATATTTTGATACCCTTAATTATTGTTTACCTCTCATTTTAAAGCCTAAATGAGACATTAAATTATTATTTTTGACCAAAAAATCGAATGGTTTATGGAAGTAAAATGATTCTAAATTCAAAAAACTAAAGGTCCTAATCCACTTAGTTTGACAACACAAACCGCTCCTTGAAGATTTTCATAAGAGACAATGCACCAACTAAACTAACGTACAAAAAGTGAGACATTTGGAAGTCGTCGGGTTTCCTTGACGCTGAACCATGTACTTTCTCCTCCACATTCTTCTTTAAATTGCCCCAACCATGGAAATGGAAACCCAAGCTTCTCCCGTTCCGAGTTTTTTCTTACCACCATGGACGTGAACAACATCGAGTCCGTTTACGAATACCAAGGGATTGACGAAGACGATGTTCTCTTCGATGAGATTCGAAGACAGATTCTAGTTTTGACAGCAGACGACGAGGATCATCAAGAAACCGATGTTATCGATTCCGTGAGCTCTGTCGCTAACAAGCCGGGGACAAGAAGAGCGCTTGGGAATCTATCTTCTTTACAACATGGAAGGTATTTCAATTGGCCGGATACCGAGAATACAGACTCGGTACCGACTTGGCTTGTGAATCTATGGAGAACCGGCAATGGAACCGGAGTTTTCATTCCCCACATCAACAAATCCACAAGACGCCACAGGCCAGGTATTCACAAACTGGACACAATATAAAAGCAGATGTAAATAATCTATATTCAACTTTCTGCAGATTTCAGTGAATAACATATTTACCTGGTAACTTTCAGGAAGGGTGAATCGGAGAAGAGTTTACAGGCCAGTCGAGACCAAACAATCGTGAACAAGCAAGAATTTAACATGTTGCTTCAAATATTTTATTTCTTAGGAATGCTGTAAATAACTATCATTGATTACATTAGATCATGTAATGTTCGACGTTTTCAATTCTGATAGAAAGATTACATGATTTGTAATACAAGGAACAACGAACATGTTTCGCATAATCACTTTGAAGCATTGAACTATCTTAAGTTAGCACAACATTGTCGAAGTTTACAGAATATTGCCTCACATGTGAGATTACACCAACTACAATAACAACAAATTGCTCAGAGCCTACTTAATATACAGCATTTAACTGAATTACTGCCATTTCTATAGGCCAGTGAGTGCAATGCATGCTTCACCTGGTGAAATGGAGGAAAATGTTTTGTGCAAAGCATTGATGAAATCGAGATGAGCTTGCATGGAATGAAAGAATCAGTTTCTAGGTCGGGCTAACCATAAAGAGCTAAGAGCCCTGAGTCTTGAAGTGTAATCACTAATAACTAGTAGGGCCAGGGCTGCTTGTCGAGTGGTTAAAATTCGATGCATTTGTTGTAAAGTTTGCTGTCTTAAAAGGTCGGCCTGGAAATCGAAACGTGACACTGGTAAATAACTGTATGAGCACTTAACTTCAAAGTTGCATGATGGGCGAGATAAATTGTCATTTACCTGGTGTAGGAAGTTCTCCAATGTGACAATTTTTCCCATTGCGATTGCCATCTGGCCCATGTAATCTGCAACGTTTCCGGGAGCAGCAGGACCTAAACATGTGGACGAGAGGGTGTCTACAAGAGATTGCTGCAAAGCTTCCATTCCTTGTGATAAGGCATCCTCAGCCTGTTGACAAGACTGCTGCAGATTACATATGCCCATCAATTGTTGGTCTGTCAAAGGCTCTAGGTGGTTTCCGAGGATCTAAGTTCCAAGATCAAAATGTCATCAAACAAAACAGATATTTCTCAAAAACACGTCATGTTAATAGTATCGAATTATCCGATAGTAAATCACCTTTAGAAGTTCAGATGAACGAAATCCTCCCAACCACATAAAACACCTCTCTGCAGGTGTTTTCCACATACCAGAGAGCATGTGAAATACATCTGCCTTGGTACCAATGCTTTTCAACCTGAAAACTTCATCATAATGTGCCATGACACCCCCTACAAGAATGCATAATTCACTATCCCCGATATTTGAATTCACTGCCGATCTTAGGTCATTTATCAGTCGTTGATGTTCATTGAGCCAGCAACCATATTCCATGTCAAACGCCAGAGCCGCTGGGAGCATAAAAATGAGTAAGATCTAATTACAGTAATCTACACACCATCTGTTGACAAACGGAAGCCACAAAAACAACATCTAAAGTCTCCTCACTATTTCCCATAGCTGAATGACCATGGTCCCCCGAACGTCTCGTCGTGATAAAAGAACCCTGCGTTAGAACAAAAGCGAATTAAGAACAAAAAAATACCTTAGAATGAAGAGAAGGTGCATCCTGAACCAGAGATAAAGAGATACATTTTCATACCTGCTGTCTTGCCATTTGAAGCTCTTGCTCTAGCTCCGTGAGCCTATGTCGATTATTCTCGAGCTGCTGGACATATGCCTGTTCAAAAAACAAAACCTATAAATGATACAAGCATGCTTCATTTATCCAGAATAGGTAAGTAAAATAGTATACACAAGCAAAATACACAGTACCTTTTTCCTCAATCTACTCTTCCTTGCAGCTTCTCGATTCTGAGCAAGCCTGCGAAGCATCTGAAGCGGCAAAAAAGTAAGAATTCGTAAAGATGGCAAACATTCAAATAGATAACACAACAAATCAGTAATGTTTAAAAAAACCTTTTGATCACCAAATTTTGACTTGGACTGATCCACTGAATCCACCATTATAGGTCCATCTTGAACGCCATGAACCTATAAGACCGTCAAGAATCAACTTAGAGCAATTCTTTATCATAAGCAATTCGTCATCATAAAGATGTTCCCTTCGCAACTTTACATGAAGAAAAGGAAGACACAAAACCTGGTTTTTATGGTCAGTGTCAACATCAGTTGAAGTGACAGTCTGCTGGCAAATATCGGCAAGGCCAGGATCAGCCCAGTTTTCGATATGTTCATTCCCCAACGAGGCACCAAATGTTGGCCCCTTCTGGTACATGAACTGCCCTGTATCCAAACACCTGATTCCACTGGATATTATCTCGGTTGCACCGATGCTCTGAAAGCAAAACCATTTGCAAAAGAACATCAAAACTATGACGAAATATAAACAGGAAAAAACTTACGTTGAAAGAGTGAGGTTGGTAGAAGGGTTGAGTACCGTGTTCAATGCGCCATAGTGCAAGTTGTTAGCAACATTGCTGGGTTTTAAACTAAAAAAGGAGCCTACAAGGAATTATATAAACAGAGAAAATGGTTAGATAGGCTTTAGAAACAGAGGGAAAACATATATTTTTACGATACTTGAGCTTAAATCAACAGCATCATCGTGATGAAAAGCAACAGCAGGATGATCAAGCTCTCCAAGATCCGGTAAACGCGTCTGGTGGCAACTATTACAATCGTCTCCTCTGTTTTTCGATTGAAACAAACACCGAAATAGTAAGAACAACAAAGTTTGCTTCTTTATTTGTACTCCAACAGATCAAATAAAAAAAATCAGTCACCTCTCTTTTCTCATACGTACATAAAAAAACTATAATCATTGCCTTGTAAGCCAAGAATGCAGTTCCAACACCAAAAGAAGAAAAGGAAAACCCAAAATCATGACTTCAAGTAAAAGTATATATACCTGAGAAAAAAGGAAGAGTGGCAAAACATGTCTGGGTTAGCTGTTGTTGCTGCAGCTTTGAAGCTCTGCATTTTCTCTTTTCTTTTCTTTTACTATAAAGTGAGAGTCTGTTGCGTTCCTAAGAAAGAAAGGTTGAGAGAGAAAACTTGACAGAAGCGGGAGAAAAATAGATCTTTAATGGAGAGGAAAGCAAGGCTTTTAAATATTGCGTTCTCAGAGTAGGCACTATAGCTTCCCAATAAACCTCTACTGTTTTTTTTTCCTTGCATTATTTCTTCATTCTCTGCTTGCTGTGCGTTTGTTCCACTCTCCCTTTCTATATAATGTCTTAATTTCAGTTCATTTTTCTCTGTTTTTAATCCATTCATAATGCTTAATTTCATAGGTGAATAGAACCAATATTTACATGCATGCATTTTAGTGTAGTTCGGTGATTTGCTTCTTCGTTTTTACACGCTCTGCACATACGAGTGAGTAGTAAAGAAGCACAGTGTCCAAGACAATAACACCCTCCGTCCCAAAAGCCAAAAACCCTTTTGTCTTATCATCTCTTTCTCTCTCTGCTACGGTTGTTTTCGTAAGTAGGCACAGAGAGGAGCCTAGGGTTTGGATTCTTTTTCTTATATTACTATATTCTCTCTACTCTTAATAGCTCCCCTGGGAAAGTGTGTCTTCGCGGCTAAAAGATGTGACGGTGATGAGATGCCATCCAATAATTTAATTTCTTCTTCATCGTCTTTTCTTTTTCTCATCCAGTAATAAACATGGAGATTTAATTTCCACCCCATTTAAAAGGCAGAAGAGCAGAGCAGGCTTATTTTATTAGTTTCTTTTCATTAAGTCATCGACTGAAAAAAAAACATAATAATGTCTCTCATTAACTAATATTAAGGTGATTTCTGGGTTCTTCTGACATTGTGACAGAGATAAAGAGTAAAAGCAAAATATTGTGAATTTATGACGCTATCTGATACGGCAATCATACAGTTATTGAGGTGCCTTAGTTGTGTGGGATTATGTTTTTGATGCACTTCTTTAACTACGAAGTTGGAACAGCAAAATCTTTTCATGGTGGGGGATCCATGTTTGCGATTTGACTGTCTCGTGAGAGACCAGATTTATGTGTGGAATTATGTGAATAATGCCTTCAAATTTAACCTCGGCTTCCATTGTTCAAATCTATGCAGCAGTTGAAGAAGAATTCTTTTAGTTTGCATATCTAATCATGTATAAACTTGGGTGTTTCCTTTTACTCCCTGGGGATTAATGGATGGAGAAAAATCAAACCGTTCCAGCAAGAACCTTGCTTATCCAAAAATATGCAGTCCCATGATGTTGATGGCGATTATACAGTCTTAAGAATTAATGAGAGCGAAAGAAAACAGAGAGAAACATTTATGAAGAGAGGTAATAACCAATATATTTAATGCTTCTTCTATGATCCTTTTAGCAAATATTTTATAAGTTTTTGTACAATAATGTGAATGGCATCTTTATTACCAATAATGAGCGTTGAGGGGTTTTGTATGCTCTTGGTCGTGCTTTGGGCTATTTGGTTTAATAGAAAACCTTTTATGCAGAATGGTGTAGGTACGTTAACCCAGGAGTTACCCGTATTTATCCAGACCTATCTTTAGTCAATATGCTTCAGCAATGGACCAATGTCTCTACAAATCCCAATGAACTCGAACTTGAAACAAAGATTAAAGATTAAAAAGATTGGCAAATATTGTAAAAAGAAGTTTATTATATTTGGAATAGTGATTTAGAGTATGAATTACAGTTGATATAGGTCAGAGTTGTCAAAGATGGAATGTGTCTTGGTTGTGGCTGTTAAGCTGGTTGTGACTCAATACTTCCCTGGCTCGAGAACTCCTATGTTGAAGACGCTGGTGCAGCGTCTCCGACATTTGGTTAAAGAAGTGAGGATCCCATCTTCGAATCAAGGAAGGGTCTTCTGCATAACAGATGCATATAGACGTAACAGCGCTTTCGACAACCACCATTGCAAGTCCCACCTGCAGCAACCATTTCCCCTACCTTAATCTTCAAATAAGAAAGAAAGTAGCAATATAACTGATCCCAAAGATTGATTATTAGCAGTAATTTGTGCATAAATACTAATAATTTGTGCTGAAATTTTCCATTGATTAGTATGCAATATTTTTTATACTGAAAATGACTGCCATCTTATAAGAGTAACAGACAAAACTGCCAAATGACACCTAGAAGAGACTGCCTACTTTAGAAAGAAAAAGGGGTCAATATGTCTAAACAGATAAGGTCACTTTTACCAATAGGGATCAATATAACTGAAGAACAGAAAACACACTAACCAAGACCATTCCCATCAACATTGCAGTGGATCCCACCATGATGACTCTGTCCTTCAATGTAATCCAAGTCCAAACACCAGCAAAAGTACCGGTGATAAGCCCACCCAAGATAGTACCCATCAGCAGAACGGCACCGGAACAATCATAGGCAACTAGTGCTTCAACTCCTGTTGACTGGAATAACTCCCAGGCGTCTCTTGCCGATCGGTTAAAACCTTTTCCGTAAATAGCTATCTGGTATGCACAGAGCATGCAGAACCATACTATAGTAGTGTAACAAAACAACTGTTCAATTTCTTTCTAAGAAAAAAGTCTTTGTGACTAAGCATGTTATCCCCCAATCCAACTACAGGAGGAAAAGAAAAATTCTAGTGCCTGGAAAATTCATGAGATGAACGGACAAATCTAATATAGGAAGAATCTCATACAAAAAATTGACCTAAAACCTTCACTACAATATCTGATGTGCTCCTAAAATTACACGAGTACCATCAACAAATCAATATCTATGCTAAATTAAAATGGCTAAAATCATGGAATGTAATGTTGCTACATGTGTTCAAAAGAATTAGTTCTCATACACATGAGAAATTACCAAGAGAAGGGTGTAAAAAAAACTACCTGGACATATGCATACTTGTTGAAAAATCGAACAAGGGTCTCTACGAGTTGAAACAAAAAGTCAACACAGCAAAGCAAGCACTCATTGTTTCCAATTTTTGACCGGAATCCCCTGATCTAAAAAGCGGTTTCAAATTAAGTATTGAAAAAAGAAAGTGTTCATTTGAATCTTGAGAATAAAAACAGAGAACTGGTTGGAAAAAGCAAATGCTGGTGAGCTTACCTCCCATCGCAGAGTCCGAATAGCAGCTGTGAAAAGTGACCCGTAGCAAATGCTTCCAAAAGATGTTGTTACAGCATAACGTAGAGATTTCATCAACGAGTTAGGAGGCATTGATGAAGCATTTCGACCACCATGAATAAGAACAAGAAACACAAGCCCAGACACTATAACATGTACAGTATTGCAAAGGACAGCACCAGTCCAAAATAAGCTTATGGAGAGAACCTGCAAGTATCAAGGCACATTACTAGTTTTGTTAAGATTTAATCGAACATTTTTCTAATAGCAATCTCCTGCAACTCTCATTGCAGTAACAACATAAGGAATCAAGGGCAAAACTTGCCAGCTCACCACAAGAAGCCACCAGCGTCCAAGGTCACCCCTGCTTGAAGCCACAACACCGGATATTCCAAAAGACCATATGCCCATCCATAAAATCATGACAGCCATAAATGCATATGCTACTCGAGTAACTTCAGGAAGACTCCATACCAATTTGACAGCTTTTTGCAAGACCAGCATGGTGAATGGAAGTCTATCAAAAGAAAAAGAAAAAGACCCGGTAGAAGCAGACTTCATAAGATCCAATTACTCCAATCCAGAATTATCTAATCCTGACCACATTGAAACTAACAGAGATCTAGAAACCTAGGCTTGATATAAGCAGGCTAACGATTCTCCAGTATAATGACTTCAAGGAAGATAGCATATTCATGCCTAGTTTGTTGAATGGAATGGAAACTTGAGAAAACAACTTATAACCATAAAATGTTTTCTATAGGCAAATAGATCGCTTGGTTGAGTGGACATTTGAAATTGACCTACTAAGACTGCTTTATAAATGATGAGCCTTGACCATAATTTCAATTTCTATGTGATAAATCGGTCCTCTTTGTGTATATGTAGTAAGGACGCAATCCCTTCTCCTGATTCTGCTACAGGTTTCTCGACAGTAAAATACTAATCACGGCTCCAGTATAATTTTAGAATTACCTTCTTGTTGCCAATACATGCCATCAAAAATAAATCAATTTGTAAAAAATGTTACTTCAAATCTCAATAGAACCATTAAGTTGCTTCACTCCAATGTTCATTACAACCAGAAATTAATCAATTTATTCAATTTTCCGAAAAGATGGAGCGAATTCTACAGAACCAAGGAAATATTTCGGTCAACAAATGAATCAGGAACAGTGATTAACAGGAGTAGTAACCTGTTTCTTTAATCTATTTACAACATCCAACAAACAATAAACCCTAGATAACACATTTCATGGTTACCAAAATATATGGCTCTAGTCCATACCTGTCTATAACGGATATAACATACAAGAACTGCACTGCAGCACCAGCTGAAAATGCCACGCCCCAGAAAAACTGCTCGCACCAGAAACATAAAACACTAATCACGGCAAGATATGTTGTCAAAATGTGAACCGAAACCTTCATCATTTGTTTCGCATGAGAACCAAGCAACAACAACCAAAGACATCCAAGAACTGTCCCAATCCCACCAGCAACAGCATACTTGGGCCAGTAAGTCTCCGTCAATCCATTACTATTCTCCCAATACCGATTGGTATATCTATCGATGTTTAATCTATCAGTTGTCCTAAACCTATTGAGTCCAAGAACAGCGAGCACGAACCCTAACACAATCAAATGAATTATAAATATAGCTAACCAGAAAATATCACGCCAATGTCGCAAATCTGGAGAAAATGTTTGATCAGCATCTATAATCCTCTCATTCCTCCCTACATTCTGAAACCAAAACAAGAAATAAATTTAGAGTGAATGAATTTATCATAGTGATTCAGTCAGACTTTGAAAAGCAAAAAAGAAAGAAAAAGAAGTCCAAATATTAACATATTCCAACTTAGGCTGAACAATTAAAATTTACAAATCCAAAGGGGAAGAACCATTTATTGATAAAAGTTGAGACTTTAAAGCCAGAAGTTAAATTTTACAACATAACCCATTAATTTTTAAGTCTAAACTAAATAAGAAAACCAGAACAGAAAGACTAATCACAAGGAGAAGGAGAAAACAACGTAATCAAACAATTAAAGATCCTGATTTTATTTTATTTTTAAAAATGAAACTTGGGAATTCAGATTATTAATTTTTGTATAAAATAGTTGAAGTCAACGAGAAATATAACTACAATTACATCATGAGATAAACGATATAGTGTTTTGAATAATGGGATAGAGAATTAAACTAGAAATGGGAGGAGAACGGTTGAGGACTACCTGATCGACGGTGGCGATGGAGGCAGAATCAGAGGAAGAGGAAGAGATGTTAGAGTCGCTCATGGAGAGGAGAGATTGAAGAGACAAAGCCCTTTTGCTCAAACGGAATTAAAGCATTACGTTTGTCGGTCAATAATAAAAGTTGAAGTAAAGTTTTTTAAAGTTTTAAACGATCGACTTTAACTCAAAAGGTGCCTCGTCAAAGTTTAGAGGGGGGAAACGTGAAGAAGGTGGTTTGAAAATAACAGTGAAAGGATGAAGGAATGTCAATGGAGTTGATTAAGGTTCTTCTGTGAATAAATTCGGGAAGGATTTAGCGGATTACTATTCTTCCTACCAAATAACTAATTAATTACTCCATCAAAAACCAATAACTGAAAGTTATTAATGATAAAGTGAAGCAGGCAGAAGATGTCGATGGTGGATTCGCCGCTTTGTTGTCGCTTGCGTTGCGTTTGGCTGTTATGGGTATTTTTTAGGTTCGGATAAATTACATCAAAAATCATTCAATTATATTCAAATGTATGTTTAGTACTTGAACTTTCAAATTTTTTAAAACGATTATTATAATATGGAATATAGTTGTACGTCATTTTACATTCTGCGGAATTAGTTTATACAAAATATGTTATTGAATTCCTAGTATGAATCATACTACAACCTTACTTAATGTAAATTTGTAGGATCGTAAAGGATAGATTCAAGTATCAATGTATTTAAATTATTAATCCCTTCTAAACAACAACAAAACACTATTTCCATATGCAATGGGGTATGGGGAGGTAAGATAGTAGGCTGCTTCCAACGTCAAAATTGAGAGCAGTTTCCGTGAAAGACCTCCGACAGTAAGAAAATTAAAAATAAAATACAATGCATGTATAAATAAATACATAGTTAAAATAAGACCTTCGCATAAATCTCTGTATAAAAAATCTCTGCATATAAACAAAAACGTAATACCAACTAAAAAAAACACCTGAAGAGAAAGGCAGTGCTTGAAAGTTTAATCAAGCTACTATATGGTACCACGTGGCATTATTATGGTTATTATAGTTCCAGCGGATGTTGTTCTTCCCACCTCAGTATTCTCTCTTTTGACCTTAAACAAATCAATGTCTTAATTTCAGAATTTTCACTTTCTATCTTATGGTATTATTATGGTATTAAAATTATACTTATAGGTATACAAAAATAGTAATAAGATTATAACGGCTGATTATTGAAATATATAATGACTTAAATTATAATTTTTTTAAATAATTTCCTCATATAAAATGATTTAAATTAAAACAAATTAAAATTGATAACTTATATAAAAAAGAAATCCCAGTAGATCTTTCTTTTTCTTTTCTTTTCTATCGTTTATTGCTCTTTGTCTAATATTTTTATAAATGACGATATTATTTTTTAGTTGATTACTGATCGTTGCTTTTTTTTTTAATTCTCTTATAACTCGAGTTATATTGTTTTGTGTAGTCAATCTTTCTCTTTTCGTGTGAAGATTGTGGATGATTTTATTTATTTTTATAATACATTTTTTGTCTACTCTTGTAACACGTTTTATTTTATTTTCTCGTTGTTGGATTTGATGCTGCCTCTCTAAATTCAGATGATGTTTATTTTGTTATTTTGTTGATTTATCTCTACTTTAGACTCTTGAGTTGGATATTGATTGACGTTCATAATCTCCGAACATAGTTGTGAATGATTTGTAATAATGTTAATTTGTCAACTAACTATTATTGTTATATGTGTTTTTAATGTTAGTGTCGATAATGTTTATCATTCGTACGTTGCTAATAATATTTGTCTGTATCTATTTTTTGTCCAGATTATTTTCATTAAATTTTTAATTATTTGTTACTCTTGGATGATTAGTTATACACTTATATGGTTTTAGAATAAATATCTAACTTACGTGTTTAATTTACCTTTTTTATAAGCACTTTCTATAATCTGAAGCTATTTTTTATTTTATTTAATAAAGTTAATGTTTATTATTAGTTTGAAAAAATAAAATTCAAATAATTTTAAACAGACAATGTTTTATAATTTTAATATAAATTTTCAAAACATAAACGTTAGTACTCTAATATATCTTATGAACAAGTTGGCTTAACTAGAGGTATTAATTATTCGGTTTTGATCGAATTAATGGACTAAGTCAAAATTTAATTCGATTAATCGATCAGTTAATTTGATATTAATTGGGTTAACATTCAATAATTTTTTTTAAAGTTCAATTAGTGGTCAATCTAGTTCTAAATCAATTAATTAACCTATTAAACTATCAATATTCAATCAAATTTTAACATAAATAAAGAAAAAAATACCTCTAATAAATTCAAATTAATCTAACAAAAAGAAATTACAAAAAGATTTCAATTAATTTGGTTAACCGAACGAATTAATCAAACTTTATTTAGTTTGAATAAAAATTATTGAAAAAGTTTTGATTCAATTATCAAAAGGGAAAAATCGATTAACGAAAATTAGGTAATTCGACTTAATTGATTGGAATCCTAAAAAAAACGGGAGACAGAGTGGTGGGTTCTTCGAACTCTTCCGAAAATTACCTTATAAGATCGAATTTTTTAACCTGGCCTACTAAAGTCCTATATTATAAAAAAAAAACATCCTCTACAACGTGAGCACTAACACAATAATAAATTATATGTTTGATAAACCGAAGCGAATCTTTTTTTAATAAAAACAACTATGTAACGGTCATATAAACAAATCTATCAAGTCTCTGTGTTTTGACACTCTTCTCCTCATGCATTCAATTAATTTACTATACATGCCACTACTGCCGACATCGATAACATCGCCGTTTGCCTGTCATGAGAAATTGAAATGGGCCCACTGGTATTTATCTTTTACCAACGCGAAAACCGTAAATAAATTACAGATAGTAAAAAATAATAATTTTTCTAACATTTGTTGGGCACGAATCCTACGTGGGAGTTGCCGAGATCGAAACCGACACGCGTCCCCTGCTGCTGCACGTTCCCAATGATTGACAACGTCGAGGACGTTGGCGCGAACGCGAAACAGAAGGTTCCAACGGAATCAACCGGTATCATGTAATTCTTAGCCGGTAACGGTAGAACTTTAGCTTCGGGGAAGTGAAACGACAACGTTGGGACATCCACGCTACTCGTGGAAGACAAATTGTAACACGTGTCAAACAATGCCACGGTGTCAGCTGACGGCAAGTTCTTTGTACCTTTAACGAATGCGTCACGGAGAACGTTGTATGTATCGCTCTGTAACCGAGTTACGGCGGTCCCCGAGTCGATGATAATCCCACCGTTACCTGACTCGTCTATTTGGAAAACTGACTCGGGAATCGGAAGCAATTCGCCACCCACACTGATACCGGTTAAACCGAGATAGTAAAACGTGTCTAGCTGTTTGTTACGGAGTAATGGAGCTGTAATGGCGTTAGGAGGGAGAGCATAGTCGAACTCGAGAGTGGAAGCTGAGTCAGAGTCACGATCCACGAGACAATAGGAGAAAGTACTCGCATTAAGCTGGGAGGAAAAGGAAAGCGGCCCGCCGCCGAGACCAAGCAAGCCACCCGCCCCGACAAACAAGCCTTCGTTGTTATGGCCACAACCGATTGCTACATTATTGACAGAATCCGAGCCGAGGGTGATGGTTTCAGTGACAAAGTCACCCACTGTGTAAGAGCCGTCGCCGTAGGAAACCTCGTAGGCGCAAGTCCGATCGTTTCGACATTCGGAATCGTCAAGGTACTTGCATTGTTGCGTTTCGCAATTCAGCGGCGAGTAAGAAGATGATAAAGATGGGTCGAAAATGGGGTCAGATTGTTGGTAACAATCGGCGCAGGGTGCGCATTGTACCCAGTTGACGTCACTGCCCGTGTCGAGCACCATGTAAACTTGACTCGGTGGTTTCCCGATTCCAACCCGAGAGAAGTACTCACCGCTTCCTTGACTCGAACCCGACACAATAGGACTTCCTAGTTCCTCTGCTCCAAATTCCGAGGCCTTATTAAACGGCTTGAGATCCGGCTTTGAAATTCCGCTGACAGACAGATCCAACCGAGTGGCGAGCGAGGTGACTCGAGCAGAGTCCCGCTCGAGTCGGGATAAAGTCAATGATTTGTAATCAGGGTGGGAGGATTTACGAATAGAAGCTCTGGGGTGAATATGAAGGGAGAGGAAAGACGTAGGTGAAGGTGAAGCTGAGAGGCTTTGGCCTACTGGGGTAAATGAGAGTACATTTCTGGTCTTCTCAAGAGCTTCAGAAACGTCGAGAACCGTCGTGGGGCGGGAAATTTGCAGCAAGCTTCGAGAGCAGTGGACAAATGGAGCTGTAAAGAAGAAGCAAGCGGCGAAGATAATGCAAAAAAGAAGAGCCATTGTTTGGTAAGCAAGAAAGGAAGGTTGAAGGGTGGGTTTTTATAGAGAATAGAAAAATGGATAAAGCTTAGAGTGGGAGGTGAAGTGAAAGGGTGTGAATAATATTTATCAAGCTCGAGAGTAGATTGAGGGTCGTTATCTTTGCGTTGGATTTGCAAAGTTCAGCCGCTTAATAAGCAGGATTTTTAGGCATTCTTTGCAAAGGTCATTGCTTTTGCTTGCCAATGTCTCCTCTTTTGCGGAACCCATGTTACTTTGTTGGACCACAGTTTCAGGTCCGTGAAAATTTATAGCTAAAGCAGAAAGAAAAAAAATACACGGGATGAGTATGATCTGATTTGAGTTTATAAAAACAAATCCTTTTCAAACAATTTTTTATTAAATTTTAATTATTCTTTATTAATATATTTATGATTTTTTAAAAATTTTAAAATAAAAATTTAATACATTAAAATTGGAGTCGAAACAAACAAAATTGTATCCCATCCGACTAATTGCCATCTCTGGGTGTATAATTTCTAGTGTTGGGATATTATCATTTGGTCGAGCATTACGTGCAAGTGATTATGGTACGTAGTATCATTTGGTCCAAGTAGCTTTCGCTTTATTGCTATCAAACTTCTGTTAAAAGAGGATCCCTGTTCTCTCCCTTGGGAAAGGGTAATTTGTGATGGGGACGGAAGGTGGCGTGAAATTTGTAAATAGCAAAATATTGTGTCTTTCATGTAAAACATATTTATGTAATATTTATGTAATTAGGATATCAAGTCATGAATGACCGAAAATGCTTTATAATTTTTTTGATTTTTCAAAATCGCAACGACGGGTGATATTGTATTTATTTCTTAAGAATTTTTTCTTAAAAGATAATATTCGCGCGGACGTGTCGAAGACACATATTACCACGACCACGACCACGATCACGACCAGGCCCGAGACGGGACGGCGGCGGCGGCGGCAGTGCGCGAGAGTCCCCCTTTTTCTCTTCCACTCAACAAGGAAGTGAGAAATCCAAGCCTTAAATACTCATTCTCAATAGTATTTTCAATACTATGTGGGATTGAGTATTGAAAATACTTGGGAATCTTTTACAGTATCACAACACATTCTTTATTGTTTCCAACTAAGATCTTACAAATGGCTTGAGAATCTTTTACACTATCGCAACACATTCTTTATTGTTTCAAACTCCACGTGAATTTGGAATAGTTAAAATGTAAACTTATTTTGGATTTTTCATTATTGCAACACATTTTAACTATCGCAACACATTTTTCAAAATCGCGTTGCGAATTTGGAAACTGAGTTGAAAAATTAGAGATCGCGTTACGATTTTGTTGGTCATTTTGACAAATTCAAAAAAAAATAGTTAAAATCGTATATTATAAGGCATTTTCGGTCATTTAGATTATTTTCTCTTTACTAAAACACTCTACTTTGTAATATGTTTTCTGTATGTCTTTGATACGATTTTGAATTCGTCAAAAATAAAATTCATTTTAAATTATTTATAGCAATGATAAGTGTGGTCGAATTCATGGAGAGTAATAAGAGATTAATTTTATTAATAAATAAATAAAAATAAAAAACAGAAAGTTTATCTTTTTGTAGAATTAAAAAAGAAAGGAAAGTAATTAAAAGGGAAAAACTTTTGATATGAAGGTAAATTATAGTCAAGGTATAAAACATAATGTATTAATCCTAAACTTATATCATTAATCTTCACAGAAGATGAATCTTTTGTAGATTACTTGCTACGTGCATCAATAATGTCTTGATTGTTTGTTATATATAGAGATGAATAAACATAAAAACATCATGCTGATCTTATAAATTAATATATACTTTTTAAGTAAGCCCGAGAAATATAAACATACTTTAAAATATATAAATAAGATGAAGAACAAAAGATCTTACTAAGAACTTGTATTAGTAACTTTGAAAAATCTTAACAAGAAAAAAGAGGATATCCACTAAGAAGAAAGATTGATTGTTTTGTGTCTTTCACTCATGAAACTATTTATAATGGAAGTCATTTACATCAATATGGAAAAAGAGTACATTACATTAAAATAAAACTCAAAGTCTAAGCCTAATCTAAATACAAGATAAAGAGAGAATTGTAGTTTGAATAGAATTCTTCTTTCTTAAATTATTATCGGGGCTTGTCAAAATTCCAAAGTACACAAATTTAGTTAAAATTCCAGTTTTATGCATGAATTATCCTTTAGCCGGTTAAATACCTGAAATATCAAATACTTGTCGAAACAAAGACTTTGAGATACATTAAAATGCTAAAATATATGAATTTATATATAAAAAAAATTATGCAAATATCCAACTTATTAGCCTTTATGACATATATATATTTTTTGTAGCACATTTGTTTTTTTTAGGGTTTTGAGGTTGTATCTCGTGTTTTGTTGAGTGATTGTCTTTGTGTTTTCCTTTTACGGTAGTAGAGGATGATATGGTGTGGATTTGAACCCTAAAAGGGAGGAGGACAAGGTTTTAGTTCTTAAGTCGAATGAAGAGGTTCAACTATTTCATTTTGAGAATTATTTTGTGGATTTTTCACTCACCTCTAATATAATTTGTAACACCCTTAGATCGATACGAGTTAACTGATCTGATTCGATGTGTCACATTATGACCACCAAAATGACCCATATTGAAAATTCAGAGAAATTTGAAATTTTATTAGATTATTTGACACCGTACTACAATTATAAATAAAAATACAAGTTCATAAATCATTCATATATTGAAAACATAGGTTAAATATATACAATATTAAAATTAGTTTAGACACCAATATAAAAACAACTATGACATACAAGCCCCTAATTACACGTACACCGTACTCCACAAGAAACGCCAAAGGAACTCCCAAGACTGATGTCGAAAGCAACACAATGACATTTCTTTTAACCTGAAATGGTAAGTACATAGTGAGATTTAGAAAGCTCAGTAATACAGAACTACTAGATGAATGTAATAGGTCATCAGGTATATGGTAAACCATAGCTTCCCTTAGCAGGACAGGCATCATCAGATTCTAGCGGTGATTTCATATTCCATTAGCTGAGTCTTCAGTTACAAACATGAAATTACGGTCTGAATGAAGTATCCAGAGAGACAAATTCAGAAGATTGAATCAGGTGTGTTCCAACAAAATAGAAAAATGTGTACAAATCCTTTAAAAACATTAGTAGTTTAAAACATATTTTAGAACCACTGTAATACCCTCCAACCGAACACCGATATGCAGTTCCCTATAACTGCATCCATAAGGACTTACCCTATCCTAATTGGCTTATGAACCAACCTAAGGGATTATCTTAGAGCCTCAGAGCCTACCCAATAGTGTACCTTGGGGCCTAAGAGCCTACCCAAGGGAATACTTGGGGACTTAGAGCCTAGCCAAGGAAATACCTTGGGGCCTCAGAGCCTACCCAAGCGCCACCTTAGGTTCGTAAGGATTTATCAGCTTGATCAGAATTGAACCTCCATACTTCATAATCCTGCCCAGACAATGTCCCAATAAATCGGTTCATACAAAAATCCAGTAATTTCCATGATACATAAATCATGCACAATTATATTTTCAAGTGAAAACAAGTAACCATATACCACATATCATATAGTCATAGTTCATAAATAGTAAATCAATACATCAGTAAGCCAGAATATTGAACAATTAAAATATTCAGTAATTCAGTAACTTCAATGAATCATATTTCAGAACGTATAAAACAATCATATAACACATTGGGAACACACTAGAGGATTTAATTATTTTCCGTGGGTATTTGGTATTTACCAAGTAGGGAGCCATGAAATTTCTACAAACTAATAAAATTTCAGAACGAGATCCCTATAAAAATGGAGTTTGACAGCTAATGGATTCATCAGTCATTTGGGAAGTGATTTATCAAGATCATACAATATTCAGATATATCAACAAGATATTCAGGAATTATTGCATCAAATTTATTTAGGATTAAGACATTCTCAAAGTGGTTCCATCAGTAAGGCTTATAAGACCATTTTTGTCATTTAATTCCTGAGAAATTTGATAAATCCATTTAATAAGAGTATGCAACGATTTACAGAATTCCAATCGCACTGTACAATTCCCAACAAAGGCGACACTTATCAATTATGTAGGTAGATAAACTTCACGAATATTTATTTCTTAAAACTAGTTGTACTGCAGAATCGAATTGATCACTTTCAGAACCATCTTTGGACGGATCATGAGGAGACAAACATGTATTTAAGAAGTATTTATTTATTTCCCATATTGTAATAGTATTAGGGGTGATCGACCTACTTAGGTCCTACTCTAAAAACCTCAGGGACGTTACAGTATTTAAAGTTTCACCAGTATCTTCAGAAGTTATCCAAAGGCATTTGCTTAATCCAAGTCATGAGGTGTTTAAAACATTCTGGTATTCAAGGTAGATTTATTCATTCCAGAGCTTAAGGGTATTTATTCATTAAAGGGCATGGGGTATTTTAGGTTATTTCACACTTCAAGAGTATTTTGGTCATAAATCAAAAATTTTGGTTCTAGTGGCTTCTCAGAGGTTATGAACTATTTATCAGAAATCTTCTAAAAAATAGGAACTTAACAGTTAAATCAGTAATTTATTGGATTAAATCAGAAATCATGTTCAATTCGGGCTATTTTTACCTCTCAAGGGTAATTCTATAATTTCTCAGCTAGGTATTCTAGTGTTTTAATTTTTAACAAGAGTAATCAAATTTTAAGGGTTATGAGGTTAAACGCTTCACTAGTTAATCAATGAACTTGGAATTGTTCCTTAAAAATCTTATAATTTCTTATACGAGCCATCCGATTTTTATTCAGTTAGTTTTTATCGCATTCAAATTGAGTTTAGAAATAATTAACTATACATATGAGACAAAACATATTCATTCATACACTTATCAATACCAACATGTACCATAAAACATGCATATAGTAGTAAAGTATTACCTCGATTCTCGAGCTACACCTGTTAAACATTTAAACTCTATTCAATTATTCTCAAACTTAAATCCAACATCCAATAATATATCGGATACATATCAACATAAATTACATCAGAAACGGAGCTTAATTGCAAAAAAAAGATTAAATCATGAAGTTAATGAGGGAAAAACAACTTACCGTGTTCGAATTTGGCCAAATGGACCTCAAAACCAGACTTAAGATGTATAAAAACATTAGGACATGTGTTCCCAGAAATAGTCAACGGATGGTCAACGACCAATGTTCAGTCAACGCTTGGTCAACGATCAAGGAATGGTCAATGGCTCGGCTCAGCTCAGAGGCTTCGTCAATGGCTCGACTCGGCTCGACTGCTCAGTCCAGACTGGCCCAACCGATTCAGACCAGTTCAGTCGGTCAACAGACCCTTTGGTTGACAGACGACGTTGACGAGCAAGGAGCGGCGCGTGCGACATCTCTTGTCATCAATTAGGAGTAAAATTTTTTAGTCTTGTAAATCGGCACTTTGGGAGTCTCGTGCATGAGTTATTTTACGACGAAGCACGACGAAGTGTGAAATTTTAAAATGTTCAAACTTTTCCAATAGTGTCGGGTGAATAACAAAGGCGGAGCAATTATGAGGGGACACCATCGGTTGGGGTTTGTTCGCAAAACGTCGGGGAGCACATGGAAGTTGGCGGTGTTGTTAACGGACACCGGGATTGGTTGGAAACATTGAAAACCCGTAGGAAATAGCTTGAACTCCGATGAATATTTGCAGGGCTTTCTACGACAAACGATTGGGCTTCTAGAAGTGTGATTGGTTGGGTTTTGGTCGTGAATCGACGACATATACATCGGTGGTGGCGGTGTTCATCACCGGTGGTTGGAGGGTAAACGGCGCGATAGGCGATGGATGAGAGCTTGTGTAACATCCTCCATACCGGGTTAGTGATTAAATTGTGTGATTTAAAAATTCAGTGACCAAATTGGATAAATTGAAAAGTTCAAAGAATTGATTGAAATGTGTTGTGTAGGATCAATTAACAAATAATGAGGAACTAAAGTGGTAAATGAGTCTTTTAATAAGGGAAATAATTAAATATTAGTTGAGGATAGTTTATACCCACGTGGAATTTATTGGAGATAACTAAAGTTTCCAGATTTCTCTTCTTCCTCATTCTTCTTCTCCACCGTGAAGCCAAGCTAAAGGTGAGTTTTCTTGTTGATCAAATTTGTGATGAATTTAAGGTTGCTTATTGATCATTAGATGATAACTAAGCTTAAGGAAAGCTTAGATTATCTTAAAACCATAAGATGAGGAGTACATGAAGAATTAAAGAAATGAAGTAGAAAAGTGAAATCTTGGATTAGAGTTCATAATAAGAATTAGATGTGGGATTTGACTTGTCATCAAGCTAATTAAGGAATAGGAAGTGTTAGAATTAGATTAAGAACATGTTGGAAGTTGAGTGAGATTCTTAAATTCTATATGGAGAATTGGATTTCTAAGTTTTAGAGATATGAAATGGATAATAATTAGTTTAAGTAAGAGTATGCAAGTTAGCGATATAAAAATAGGGGAAATATAAAGTGTTGAGAAGATGATGAAGAGATTTTCGTGCTAAAATAACATTTCTGGGCAATGTGCATCGATGCACATTCAATGTGTACCGATGCATCAAGGATAAATCCCATAAATTGTTCAATGTGTATCGATGCACTCCTTTAAAATAAAAACATCGAATGCCATCAGTGTATCGATGCACAAGTAGTGCATCGATGCACCCCCTTTAAATATAAACATCGAATAGGATTTATGTATCGATGCATAGATAGTGCATCGATACATGGTGTAGTGCATCGATGCATACCTTCATTAAAAGATGAAAGTGGCTTTTCTTTTAGCCCAAGAAATTATAGTTTAGAATATATTAATTAGTATACTGATAAGTATCAATGAATTACTATGTAGATACAGAGCCTACACAAGTTCCAGAGTGATTACCCAATAAGATCGATCGAGGAAAAAACAAAGAAATATAGGTGAGTGCATATGCATAGCATGAATATAGTGGTATATTCAGCTCTAGACTTGTGAGAAGTCTAGATTCAATACATTGATGCATGATTCATTTCATATTGGGAAGCATGATATGAATTCATACTATGTGCATGGTGTAACATGTTTTAAATGAATATGTATGCAAAGTTATATGAGCCATGTGATGAAGGTATGTAAATGATATGTCTATGTGATATACTATGTAATTTGGGAAAAACCCATGTTATGTAGATGAGAACTATAGGTATAGTTGGCATGCCAAGAGTAGAGGGTCTATGCGGTCCTTCGGGACATACATGTATTCTTTAGAACATGTGTGAGGTCTTTTAAGACACATACTTGATCCTTGGCATATGTATATGATTCTTAAGGAAGTTTCTACGTGGTCCTTAGGGATAATCTTATATGGCACTATGGTGCAATTTTACACGGCACTTCGGTGCAATTCTACGTGGCACTTTGATGTATTTATACGAGCTTTGGTGATAGCATAGTGCACAACCTCACAGTACTCACATACCTTAGGTTCTCAGTATGGTATCATGGGCTAGTGAACTGATTAATATGAACTTATGAGTGTTAATATGATGAGTCTATGTGTAGGAAACATGGTTATGGACATTATACAGATTAAATGCATATGTTTATTGCACTTCATTTCATTTTGACATTCTCATGATATTTTCTTATTATTATTATATTGCCTCACTAAGTCGATGACTTAGCGTGTGAGTGTTTCACACGTAGGATCCGAGAAAGTAGACGAGACAGGTTAAGCAGTTGGACAACACTACTCCTGTAACTATCAGATCAGAGGCAACTTAATCAGTATGTCCTTTTGTTATGTAAATGAATGTTGGCATGTAATCAAAGGGTCAAGTTGTGTATGCTCTGAGTATTTTGATAAACTTGTATTAACATATGTATATTATTGTATTTTAATAATATTAGTTCAAATGTTTTATCGTTTTTTTTTAAAGAATATTGTTTTGTTTAGTCAATGTGACATCCTGGACTCGTATCCGGGTCGGGTATGGGTTAAGGGTGTTACAGCTTGATTCGGCTAATGGGGGGTTTTTGTTTGGGAATTAATGTAACATCCCAAACTACGGGTTAGTGACTAAATCGTAAATTTCAGAATTTGATAATAAAAGTAGAATACTTGAATAGTTCAATGATTTATTTGAGGATATTTCCTGAAAGTTGTTAGTAATTATCTAAAGAATTAAAGGGCAAAAGGGTAATTTGTCATGAAAGATATTTTATCCCTTTATTAAGAGATAAAAACATGAGAAGATGAAAGCATTTCATCTTCTTATTCCTTTCTCTTCCCCTCCCGTAAGAGCAAGGGCAAAGGTAAGTTTTTTCATTAGTTGATTATTGGTTTAATTCAAGGTTGGGTTTTGATTATTAGATGATAATTAAGCTTAAGGAAAGTTTAAATTGTTCTAAAACAACAAGATGAAAGGTATATGAGAGATTAAAGATTTTGAGTTCTTGAATCAAATCTTGAAATAGAATTGATAAGTTGAATTTTAAGTTGAATTTGACTTGTCATCTATGAGATTAAGAAGTTAGAAGTGTTAGAATTATGTTTGAATAACATGAAAAATTTGATATGATTATTGAATTCTATATGGAGAATAGAATTCTAAGGTTTAAGATGAAATAAATGAATATAGATTGGTTTAAGTATGTGTACTAGAGTTAAGAATGAAAAGGGGATGATATATGAAGTGTTTGAGAGAAATTGAAGTGATTTTCGAGCTAAAAATATGATTTCTGGGAAAGGGGAATCGGTACCCATTCAAGGGGAACCGATACCCCTTCAAACGACAGAATTCCAGAATGCCAGAGGGGAACCGATACCCCCACAGGAGGGAATCGATTCCCCCCTAAAGGAAAATGTTAATATTGGTTTAATAAGTTCGTTTAAGTTGCTAGTATCCAATTAAAAGGTGTGGGTATCTAATAATTGTCTTAAAATGTATAATTATGTAGATTCAAAGCCTAAACGAGTTCCGGAATCATTGACAAGTAAGATCGATAAAAAGGGAAGATAAGAGATTGAAAGGGACTAGTGAGGCCAGGTGAGTGCAATTTAAATTGTACTTATGTGATTGATCAAACATTGGCTTGCGATGAGTCAATGATAGAGTTACTATGGTAAGAGGTAAATTATATAATGTTATGTGATTACTCTGTGTGCATTAGTACATAGAAATGTATGTATGTTTATATGTTACATGATTTACATGCTTACATGAAAATGCAACATATGATATTAGATATGTGCTTACACATACATTTGATATGTGATAGAAGAGAAGGAATATGTGATTATGATATCAAGGATTACACGTACATGTGATACGTGACTGAAAAGAAAAGATATGTGTTTATAAGAGAAAGAATATGAATAAGTAATATGAACGGTCATAAATGATAATGCCCATGTTATGTGATATGAGAGCTAGGGGTATAGTTGGCATGCCAAGGGTCGAGGGTTACCTATGTTCTTCGGGACATATGGACTGTTTACCTATGTTCTTCGGGACATATGGACTGTTTACCTATGTTCTTCGGGACATATGGACTGTTTACCTAAGTTCTTCGGGACATATGGACTGTTTACCTAGGTTCTTCGGAATCTATGGACTGGTCCTTCGGGACATTTATATGAGCTGTGGTGACAGCATAGTGGTGCACAACCTCAATAGACTCACATATCTACAGTTCTCACAGGTGCACATGGGCTAATAAGAGATAACATGGAATGTACTGTATATGATATATGTGTGTTAGTGATTATTGTATATGCTATAAGATATATGATGAGCTTAATGGATTATATGAACAAGAGAATAGAAATATGAAAGGTGATAATATGATAATGATAGGAAAGAAGATAATTATATATATATATATATATATATATATATATATATATATATATGAAAGGTGCATAGTAGGAATCATTACATGTATATGTGGGTATGGTGCTTGTACGTGATATGTTAGTAGAAATTGTTCAAGCATGATTACGAGTTAGAGTTTTATTATATGATTTATGCCTCACTAAGTCAACGACTTAGCGTGTGATTGTTTCACACGTAGGTTACAGAAGTGAGAAGAGTAAAGAGCTAAGAGGAGCAAGATAGGTCAGTTCTCCTTACCCAATTGTCAGATCAGAAAATATATGTACGGTATATAGAGTGTAGTTGGCATGTAGTCTAAAGATATAAATTGTATGAACTCTGATATATTTTGTAAACGTTTTGAATAAGTTAAATGTTATCCAAGTTTTTAAATTACTCACTATTTTATACGAATAAATGTTTGAAAAGTCAATGTGACACTTCGGACTCGTATTCGGGTCGGATACGGGTTGGGGGTGTTACATTTAATGGTATCAGAGCTACGGTTTAGCCGATTCTAGGCTAAAAATGAAGTCAAAAGTGCTTTAAAAAGTATACATGCCAACATAAAGTGAAAAAAAAAATTCTGATCTGATAGTGTAAGGAGTATACTGTCTTGTAAATAGAGTTAAATTGTTATGTTATATAAGATAAGTGAATACATGATGATTTATGAGATATATGTTTATGTGATAGATGATATGTGAACATATGCAAATGACATATGTTAAATTATATGAATTGGATGATCACATGCACATGTTATATGTGATAGAAGAAATGATATTAGTACATGAATATATGAGAGCTTCTAAAGTGAAGCACAAGGCAATAGACTGCAGGTAATAGCATTCACCTGCCCTGGCCAGGCAGGGAGAAGAGCGAAAAACCTCAGGGCGTGCCTGTACAAGATTAGAGAATGTTTCATGATATGGAATGATATTATGATATATTTTAATTTTATACTTCAATAATTCATAGAATGAATGTATTGAAAAGAGTTGAGAACACCCGAGTTCAAGGGTGAATGTGAGAAATGTTCCATTGTTGAGGAAAATTGATCAAATGGTAGGAAGATAATGTTAGAAGATTGTCATTTCTCCAAAGTGGAGAAGTTAAATTGAGTAGTTTTGTTACTATGTGGTCAAGCTAAAGTATGGTGAACAAATGTCACCATAAGAATGTTAAAAGATCAAGTGATGTGGTTATCATTTGTAGAAGAGTTCAAGAATAAGTACATGAATGATCAGTTCATAAAACAAATAAGCTCGAATATGAGCTTGAAGCAAGGGAATTATACGTGCATGTGTATGAGTATAAGTTTAATAAGTTAAACAGATTTATTGTTGAGTTGATTTTGATTAGAAAGGATAAGTAAGAACATGTGATTGGTTGTTTAGGGCTTGCGCCTTAAATTAAAAGAGTGTTACTGGTTTCAAAATTTTTCTTATTTCAAGAAATTATTAATCGCGTTAAAGTTTTATAAAGAGCTCAGAATGAAAAGATTGGAGAACAAAAATCTCATATGATTAAGAGAATTAGTGCTTTATAGTTAAGCACCATTAAAGAAAGATAGAGATTCTGATTTTCAACTTTAAACCCGATATGAATTAGTTGTATTCTCTGTCAGAGAATCGAATTAGATGAGAGTCAGTTAGACTAAAGCAGTAGGGTATGATATTGGAAGATTAATCAGTGAGTTAATTGATAATAAGTCAAGGTTAAAGACAACCTTTGTGAATTGGGTTAAAAGCCCTGTTAGAAGTTATGTAAATCGAAGCAGAAAAAGTATTTGAAATGGATTAGATGAGTATTGAAATCTGGTGATTGTTGAAACAAGTGGAGAAAACATAAGTATAAGAATGATAAAGAATAAGGTTTTGTGCAAGTAAAGTTGACTATCAAAGTCATGAAAATGTGATAAGGAGTGGTAGTTAAGGATAAATATAGTGATATAAAATAGCATGAGAGTATGAAGGACATGATATGGTTAGTTAGGTATAAGACAAAGGTAAATGGAATGGTTGAATTCGAACCAAAGGAATTATATATGGACAAATGAGAATTAAGGTTTGATAAGTGAAGGAAATAGAGAATGAATTATTTTGATTGAGAAGAATAATATATGGATAGTTTGATGAAGGTTTATGTTTTGATTGAAAGAAATTAGTTGAATAATAAAGTAGTGTGATAGTGAGCGTATTAAGTTAAAGGATTTGTATGTTTGACGGAAACTAAGGATTGATAGAAAAGTTGAAAAGGATAAAGAAGGAAAAGTATAAGTGATATGAAAGGAATGTAAAAGCATAAGGAAAAATGTAATGAAAGAATTAAAGTAATGAAGTGAAGTTTATGATAGCACGAAAGATTTATTGAAGAGATGATATGTAAAAAGGAATAGTAGACGTGTAAATAGTATTGTGTATAAGAAAGAGTAATAGAAAAGTTAAGAATGAATATGGATTTGACAAGTTAAGTAAATTATTATTGAGATAATTATGGTTGGGAAAAAATATATGATTAATTAATTAGGGCTCGTGCCCTAGATTGAACAGTTGATATTTACTAACTGTGATAGTAAAGGTGATAGAGTTATAAGATTGGAAGAAAAGATAAAGTGAGTTAATCAGTATGTTCTGGATTTGAATATGGTTAGATATTTGGATCATATTGATATGATGAAGACAAAGAGAATAGTATTTATAAGTTTTAAAGGGAGCTTTGAGGAAAAATAATACAAAGTACAAGAGATGGTAAAGAATGAGGTTCTGTATAAGTGAAACTGCTTAACAAAGATATGTTCTTATCAATGTGTGCAATGAAAATTCGAGGACGAATTTTATTAAAAGGAGGGGAGATTTGTAACATCCCAAACTACGGGTTAGTGACTAAATCGTAAATTTCAGAATTTGATAATAAAAGTAGAATACTTGAATAGTTCAATGATTTATTTGAGGATATTTCCTGAAAGTTGTTAGTAATTATCTAAAGAATTAAAGGGCAAAAGGGTAATTTGTCATGAAAGATATTTTATCCCTTATTAAGAGATAAAACATGAGAAGATGAAAGCATTTCATCTTCTTATTCCTTTCTCTTCCCCTCCCGTAAGAGCAAGGGCAAAGGTAAGTTTTTCATTAGTTGATTATTGGTTCAATTCAAGGTTGGGTTTTTGATTATTAGATGATAATTAAGCTTAAGGAAAGTTTAAATTGTTCTAAAACAACAAGATGAAAGGTATATGAGAGATTAAAGATTTTGAGTTCTTGAATCAAATCTTGAAATAGAATTGATAAGTTGAATTTTAAGTTGAATTTGACTTGTCATCTATGAGATTAAGAAGTTAGAAGTGTTAGAATTATGTTTGAATAACATGAAAAATTTGATATGATTATTGAATTCTATATGGAGAATAGAATTCTAAGGTTTAAGATGAAATAAATGAATATAGATTGGTTTAAGTATGTGTACTAGAGTTAAAATGAAAGGGGATGATATATGAAGTGTTTGAGAGAAATTGAAGTGATTTTCGAGCTAAAAATATGATTTATGGGCAAGGGGAATCGGTACCCATTCAAGGGGAACCGATACCCCTTCAAACGACAGAATTCCAGAATGCCAGAGGGGAACCGATACCCCCACAGGAGGGAATCGATTCCCCCTAAAGGAAAATGTTAATATTGGTTAATAAGTTCGTTTAAGTTGCTAGTATCCAATTAAAAGGTGTGGGTATCTAATAATTGTCTTAAAATGTATAATTAGATTCAAAGCCTAAACGAGTTCCGGAATCATTGACAAGTAAGATCGATAAAAAGGGAAGATAAGAGATTGAAAGGGACTAGTGAGGCCAGGTGAGTGCAATTTAAATTGTACTTATGTGATTGATCAAACATTGGCTTGCGATGAGTCAATGATAGAGTTACTATGGTAAAGGTAAATTATATAATGTTATGTGATTACTCTGTGTGCATTAGTACATAGAAATGGATGTATGTTTATATGTTACATGATTTACATGCTTACATGAAAATGCAACATATGATATTAGATATGTGCTTACACATACATTTGATATGTGATAGAAGAGAAGGAATATGTGATTATGATATCAAGGATTACACTACATGTGATACGTGACTGAAAAGAAAAGATATGTGTTTATAAGAGAAAGAATATGAATAAGTAATGTGAACGGTCATAAATGATAATGCCCATGTTATGATATGAGAGCTAGGGGTATAGTTGGCATGCCAAGGGTCGAGGGTTACCTATGTTCTTCGGGACATATGGACTGTTTACCTATGTTCTTCGGGACATATGGACTGTTTACCTATGTTCTTCGGGACATATGGACTGTTTACCTATGTTCTTCGGGACATATGGACTGTTTACCTAGGTTCTTCGGAATCTATGGACTGGTCCTTCGGACATTTATATGAGCTGGTGACAGCATAGTGGTGCACAACCTCAATAGACTCACATATCTACAGTTCTCACAGGTGCACATGGGCTAATAAGAGATAACATGGAATGTACTGTATATGATATATGTGTTAGTGATTATTGTATATGCTATAAGATATATGATATGAGCTTAATGGATTATATGAACAAGAGAATAGAAATATGAAAGGTGATAATATGATAATGATGAAAAAGATAATTATATATATATCTATATGAAAGGTGCATAGTAGGAATCATTACATGTATATGGGTATGGTGCTTGTACGTGATATGTTAGTAGAAATTGTTCAAGCATGATTACGAGTTAGAGTTTTATTATATGATTTATGCCTCACTAAGTCAACGACTTAGCGTGTGATTGTTTCACACGTAGGTTACAGAAGTGAGAAGAGTAAAGAGCTAAGAGGAGCAAGACAGGTCAGTTCTTACCCAATTGTCAGATCAGAAAATATACGGTATATAGAGTGTAGTTGGCATGTAGTCTAAAGATATAAATTGTATGAACTCTGATATATTTTGTAAACGTTTTGAATGAGTTAAATGTTATCCAAGTTTTTAAATTACTCACTATTTTATACGAATAAATGTTTGAAAAGTCAATGTGACAATTCAGACTCGTATCCGGGTCGGATACGGGTTGGGGGTGTTACAATTAATCTGATTCATATATAATCAAATAAAATATTTATTAATTTACCATTCAAATAAAAACCTAGTCTAGTGGTAGAGACATGGTTACCATGCCTTAGGTCACGGGTTTAACACCTATCCACACCTTATTTATTTCATTTTTTTTTTGTTTATAATGGATGGGTAAAATTGGTGTTAGGTCCTTGAAATGATTTGGAGTTTACCAAGTGATCCCAAATGATTCAAAATTTAGCAATTTGGTCCCCAATTTTCTTTTAATTATATTTGGGGTGTTAAATTTTCAAATGATGTGATCAATGTTAGTGAATGTTTGACACCAAATTAGGGACGTCTTGATTACATATTTAGGGGAAGGTTACTTCCTCTTTTGTTTGTATCATACAGTGAGCACATATAAGATTGAGATGGATCATGGTATTTCAATTCCCATTTATTGATTATCATTGGCTGAAGGAAAAGAGAAGATCCCATGATAGTGACATCATAGACTATGGGTTTTTGGGGTCCTAATTAATGATTTGTCGATCGATTTTGTCTTGGAACAGGTTGCAAAACAGTCAGAAAATGTAACAACCCGGATATTTTCAAAATAATATTTAATTAAAATTAGAGGTTTTAATTGTGAAAATCGGTAAACTGTGGGGACTACATTGAAAGATTTTAAAACTTGGAGCTTGTTTTAGAGTTAAAGAAAATTCAGGGACTAAGCCCTGAATTTACCCAAAAAAGTTAGGTAAGTTTGGGGTTATATGATATATACGTGTGGTTTCTGTTTCAAAAACAGAAAACCACACTCCTAAATTCCCTTCCCCCTACGCCGGTTTCCGACTTAGATCCTGTCGCCGTCCGAATTCCGATCGTCGTTTTGAAATCACCATTGTGTTCGTTATCGAGTCAGAAACAAATCCTTCAATTTAATTGAAGCGAAACGCTGCCAAACGTCGGGAATTTACAGTCAAAGTCTCGACGTTTTTGTTAGCTCTATCGCCGGGAAAATCTTAAATTCACCG